>NC_091822.1:132328623-132456123 GCF_038994185.2 Dermacentor albipictus
CAGCAGTGCACGAAGCTGGTGAGACGATATCTATGCAAGGACACATTTTAGTCTCCCAAAGCCGCTTCGCTACGCAACGCATGACCGTCAGACAACTTGAGGCAGCAGCACATCCAGCAGGGCCTGTGTTAGCCAAATTTATCGTGCGTAAAAGCAGCACTAGATTATCATGGTAGCGATAAAACCGGATGCCGGAATGATGCCGGAACACCATGGCTGCGATGGCCAGTCACTGACGACACTTACGCAGGGGCGTTTTTTTTATTTAGTACGAGTCCAGACACGTTACCTACGTATCTTGGTTCTGGGGAGACTCGTAGCTAGTTTACTGCCCTTCATTAATGAAGGAGGGAGAAAGAAAAGGGAGGAAAGTTGCAACAAACGATGTGCGCTGGCTCATCTCACGGCGTTCAGTGCAAATTCAACGGTGGTTGCGCAAACCACAGTTCCTCGGATAGCACAGCCGCGGGCTTTAGCATACTTATGTGACGGTGATGCTCGACGCCCCATTCCCTATATCTCTTTTTCTTTGAGCACTCTGTATTTCCAATAGTAAGTAAGGGTAGAACGCAGGCAATGTCTTTCGTCATGAAAGAAGGGACAGTTGCGTATAATTGCCATTCTCCACGTCATCGCAAGCGGTTTTGAGATTGAAGTGCATTGAGTTCACCTAGGCTTTGAAAAACGAATAGGCGTTATCTTTCTTTCCTTGTTTATTATGCACCAACGAAGCCCAAAAGCTTTTGTAGCAGGCTTCTTTTATAGCCCAGAAATCTGCCGCAAGGCTCACCTGTTATATTTATGACGTCATAATTATTGTCGGTTGCGCTGCTTAGCACGAGAGGGTGGGAACAAATCCCGGTCACGGCGGCTGCATTTCAATGGGGGCGAAATGCAAAAGTGCCGGTGTACTGTGTATTGGGTGCACGGTAAAACACCCTAGGTAGTCAAAACTAATCCGGATTCCCTCACTACGGCGTATCTCATGATCATATCGAGGTTTTGGCCGTAAAACCTCGGAATTTATCTTTTAAGTTATTGTCGAGGAGAAGATGAAATTAAAAGGCTGCAGTAACGTAGTGATTCCAGAAATGCTAATATGCTGAAAGAATGGGAAGATGAATAGATCTCGGAGAGTACAACGAAACATCCAGAGCACTGCGGGACGCCTTTGACGTCACGCACGAATCTCTGCGCCGGCATCCGAAGAATGCGTAGAATGTTTTCTCTTTCTTTTTTTTTCAAAGTCACGTGGCTGAGCTCAGCTTCGTCCCCCATCCTGGTTCACTGAAGCTCCCTTTCACATGAGGTCACTGTTAATTTGCCGATTTGAAATGGCCGCCTGCCTATTGAACCAAGATAGAACAAGAAACACGTGAACCATTTTTGCTTGATAAAGCATGCAGGTTTCCGCGACAGAACTAAATCATGCACGCCCACTCACCATCCTGAGAAAAGACCGGTCGACTTTCTTTTTGGGCCTTGCAGTCTGCGTCCTCTCAGAGTGCCGCAGAAAAGATTCCCAAGTCATCCGAGGATCGAGTGTCGTCTGTCGTCCAGGCGTCGTCTGTCGGCCGAGCCGCCATTCTGGCTGGAGAAGGAAAGTGCGCAAAGCTTGTTAACCACTAGAGTTTTCTTTTACCATTAATGATGTTGACATAATTAAATAATGAGAAGGTGGCACGAATAGGATGTGCCAGCTTCACCCATTTACATGCAAAACATCGAAATGTAAGTCCCATGTCATATATTATCGTGATGACAGCTAGCAGAAGCACGTCAGAAGATGAAGCAAACACAATAAATACATCAGCCTTCACCCGAAGACGTCGCAGGACAGGACATAAACCTTTAGCCCACGAGCCGGCATGCCCTACACGCGAGCAATCTTGGGCCCGACGAAAGTTTGAGACCTCTGTTAATTAGACATGCGTTTCTTTTCCTTACAAGGGAATACATTGAAAGATGGGGAAAAAATAATAGCTAACAATAATATTGTAACAGCGTAGCTAGAACGAAAACTTCAATCACTGAGTAGATTTGAGGACAAAGGTCCCTATACCAAAATATTTCTAAAGCAAAAACTACTCGTAAGAACACCGGCGAGTCAATATTATTATTGACTGGCCTGTTATTGTTACTGGCCAGTCATATATATCATTAGCGCAGGTGGTCGGCCAATGACAACCAGCACTTACCATCGAAAACCATCGTAAATTGGTCTCCAGGGTACAATGATCGAAGGGCTTCCAACGCACAACAGGGATTATAGCATAACTAAAGAGATTTTATTTACACGAAACACCGTCTTACTTTTTCAAGAAATGGCCTTCGGGGCACGCACGTAACAGTGTACTATAGGGTGGTGGGTTTCAGTGGTCGATAACGAAAGCTACATATGTACTACCATAGCAACATAAATAAGTGTATTGGGCTGCGCGAGTACAAAGAACACCTGCAAGCCTTGCTCCAGATACAGTGCAAAAGCAAAATCATATCATGCAACTAGATTAGACGCGCAATAGCGGAAAACAATTGAGTTCAGCTCTCAATGCACGACTCGCTTTCGGTTAGATGGAACCGCCATGCACGGCCAATGGAAAATAACGAAGGTGCTGGGTACATCGCTCTCCATTTCTCTTATTTTCTCACAAAAAGCCCTTCATAGCCTCTTGGCGAACGGCCAGGTTCGTCCGCTTCCGGGACGGTGCGGCCGATCGATGAAGAAGCAAAACTTGGCTCCCGTTCAACGTGGGCTACATCCGCATTGTACCTTTTTTTTGTCATTCATTTATGACTCGAAGTAGTCAAACAGCCTTCCTCCTAACTTCCTCCAAGTACACGAGTCCGGCGCTGCTGTGATCATTTTTCATTGGCACTGTGCACCACACTTTGAGTCCGTTTGTTTCCGTTCCTGGCTGCTCCTCTCGAGCCGCTGTAACAGTGTCGCAGCCGCTGATAACGTTGTTGTTATTGTTCACATCGCCATTTGCACGTATCTTGTCGACAACAGAGAGCTATAGGCTAGGCTGGGGATGTGCGGAACTTGGCAAGCACTCCTAATGGGAAACAGTGGAGTGGGGAAAAAAAGTAGCTGATCTAGAGACAAAGATAGGTGCGTTCAGAGAAATAATCGCCGCTGTTCTTCCGCAATGCCCGAGAAAGTCAAGGGCATCACGGTAGTGAGATGCTTTTCAAGAGCTTTCTTTTTGTTTTTTAATGATGCCGTGATATCGTCCGACCACGCTTCTTCTCCTAGCGAAAAAAGTGGATGGTTCTTTGTCTGCGCTCGACATTTCTTGCAAAAAAGAAAGCGTCCTTGTGCGCAGATGAAACGATAAAAGGGTAACACAGTAATCAGTACCACTTACTCTAAAAGCGGATGGGTGCGTGCAGCTTTCTTTTAGTCGCTTGTCAGGCTTGCCACTCATTAGTCTACGCTTCTTTCTGAAGAGATGGGTAGAGGTTGGTATTCAAGAATATAACAATTCACAAACGCTAATTTGATGCATTATAGCGCCCTCACGAGTCAATTCGCATAATCAAATTTTCTTGCGAACTAGACTGAAGTACTAGATTTAATCCATAACTCTCGTCACTCTCGTCACTCTCGTCTCCAGGAAACGAGAACTTCCAGAAACAGAACAGCAACGTCTCCTTGGGTCATAGCGTTTCTTCTAAAACATAATTACTCGAATATTAGTTATAACGTCAATAGTCGCTCAGGCAACTTTGTTGGGACACAGAGATCAATGCTCGAGAGAGAAAAAAAAGAAAGAATCGAAGTTTCCAAGTGGCTACAGGACAACGAGAGTCACTGATGTATGGCTGTCTTCGACGAGCGAATGACCTCAATGGTGTATTGATTCCACGCAGCCAATTTTCTACTCGGGCACCGTGGAGCTCTTCATTACGCCAAGCACAAAACGTATATCTTTCACCCGGGCTTTTCCTTGCAACATTCGACATAAAAATTTGAGCACCACGTTCTCATTAGCTTTTCCAAAGATAGGCTGCAAACTAGCCTACTATCGATCAAGCTTCCCGTCGAACCTTGAGCGCTATAGTGCAGCCCTGATGATAGAACCACAAGAACGACAATTTGCTCTGCATTCTCCTCACTGGAACATTTTGAAGGCAGCTACGCAACCACGCTGGTTATTGTCTAAGTATGATTCTTTCTTGACTGCCCTTTCTTGCAGCATAAACAAACAAACAAAAAGCGCACCAAACATGGAATAAAGCTGTTGAGCGACTGCTTGGCAGCGCGCGAGTCGATAAGCAACAAACGAGCAGCGAGTCGGATCAATGTATCCCCTTAGGAGAGCACAGTTGCACTTTTCTTTTGCTTCCGTGCTCAACCCCGTGCTACCCGACCACCAGGCCCTCATTGATTCCGCGTCTGGGACTGGACGCCGCCATTGTAGTGGAAAGAAGTATCGTGTCCGCAAACAGAATGCCGCATTAGTAACACGTCTGCAGAAGAAAACGCTCACTGAGCGGGGGAGAAAAAAATCTGAGAGAGTCAGTGACAACAAAAGAACTGAGCGAAAGATACTCGCCCGCTCATTAAAGCAAGTTACGCTGAGAGCAATATCTTGTGCCTCACGCGAGCTTTCTGCAGTACTGCGAAACGTATTTGCGAGGCACCAATACAAAGAGGAAATGGGGACATGTGTTACATTAACAGGGGTTACAAGTTAAGGCTTTTCTGCCTTGCTTGTTAAGTGAAGGCTCTTCCCTGCTTTGCTCCCATGTAGACGCGCCAATAATTCTCCGTAGCGGGTGAGGGGGCGGAGGGATGTGTGCAGAGAATGGGAAGTCGTGGGTTGGAATGACTGGTCACTTACCCTTCACTGAGCGGCCGAGCCGAAGGCATATCTGCAGTGGCGCTGGCATCAAAGTATAGCCTATACAGAATGCTGAGGTGGTGAGAGGGTCGGGGATTGCGGCACTTTCCGACTCCCTATGCCATTTATGCTTTGTATGATGCCCTTGTTGCCAAGTGTAACAACATTGCCTCTGTATCGGCAAGCAGCCTCTTATTTCAAGAGTGTGAAGACCGCAGATATAGTATATGAATCGACAGATAGATGCAGAAGTGGACTTTCAAGCTATGTTCGCTACTGACTGAACTGAGTGCCATTGAACTTTCGAAAATAGTGAAGCAATAAAAGATTAGGCCGCCAGCAACATTTATCTCTTTTACTTGTGCGCGCGACTACAGTGAAAAGATAAAGTGGGAAGACCAGTAGTCGGCTCAAGGTTGAAAAAAAAGAAACATGTCAGCGCATGGGTCGTTTGGGAATTAGGAGCATGGAAACGCCGCCGTGTAGCTTTCTTTGGTTTTATTTTTATAGAGAAGCTGCATATGGCTAGGGTTCTGTGCATTTTTGGTCTCCATCAAGAAAAACTATCATCATCAACGATGCACTCACCCGTAAGCACTCCTACCCCAGTAAGCAAGCAAAAATTGCAATGGCTCAAAGTCCCGTCAGGTAGAGGCTAAAAGCACTCAGCAAAGTGATGCAAACACTGCTTACATTCTTTCTAAACACGTATACAACATACACAAGAGCATGTCGAAAACTGACATCATCAATGGCCCATACCCCCGTAAGCAAGCAAGCAAGCAATGCAATGGCTCATAGCCCCGTAAGGTTCGTGGCTACTCACTTTGCGTGGGTTAGTTGCGATGACACCACCCCTGTGGTCGTCGTTGGTTATTTAATTGTGGATGTGTTGGGACCGAAAAGGTAGTGGTTTAGTCGTTTCGTGTTTCAGGCATATCCCTCGCGATGCCACAACGAAGGCCCAACCGACAGCGCATTGGCGTACGTGCACCGATTTGACATTATCAAAGAATGTGCTTTCAGTTGCGAGCATGCCGATCAGGGCACATCACAGCGACCCCAAAGCCATTGTGACCGTCGTTACTAAGCGACAATAAATTATACAATAAAGACTTTACCACAAGTTCTCTCACCACTACGTTTACAGCTTCGCTGGTAATCCGCCTTCACAGAGGGGAATGGCTCATGATTTCTTTTTTTTTTTGACGCTTTGATGAAACAAGTGTTTTTCACTGCTCCTGCATAGTTCTGATTCATTCCGGGGAAAAAATTAATAAATTTTGTAGGCGCAGTTTCCGCTCACTATTTCTCATCCGCTACAGAACGGAGGTCCACGAACTCCGTGTCTTTGTTTCGTGTCGACGGAAACGGCGAGAGCGTACGCCTAGGTCTAATTAGCCCCTGTCGCATAATTCTTTTGTCACTTTGAGTGAGCTGAGTAGCTGCAAATTTTACGGGTACTGCTCTGCATGGGGATAAATGCAGCAATAACCGGTCATCGCGCGCAAGCTTTCACAGGGCATCGCTACTACAGTCACTTTGGACAGAAGATGTATGACATGCTGTCGAGAAAAGTCCTGGCCATCGTCCAAATGAGTCGCTGAGCATCATTCAAGAAAGCGCACAGGCTGTTACAGTAGCAGCGGCTTGAGTTGGACCAACTCTCATTTGAAAAGAGCTGGCTTGAAACACTCGCTTTCGACGCTGTTTGCCAGCATCTACAAGGCTAGCCGGTGCTCGGCTGTGAAGAAGAAGCAAAGCTTGTGTGAAGAAACTTCTGCACAACATGTTATTTGCACTTCGCTCGTCTTTTCTAATTTAAGCCTCATTCGCAGTACGGCAAACGTAATGACATCGCACAAACTTTTTGCCGACGCTGATGGATGTCAGAAAGCAACAAATACTGCGCGAGTATATTTTTGGCAGAGAACTTCCAGAGCTTGCGAGAGAACTAAACCACTCCATTCAAAACGTCGTCAGTAACAGCGAAATAAGTATTCGGCTTTTGCTCTCGTAAAGAAAAGACTAAGCAAATCCCGACAGTTAGGAATATTCTGTTATTCTTTTGTACCGACCAGCCATTCCACAGGAACAATTCAGAGCTCTACTGCTACTGGATGGAGCCGCGTATTTTCTTGCTGATTTGAACGAAACAGAAACGTTCGTTACTCAGAAAAACAGAAACGTTTCTTCGTCTGCTACTGTCTTCCAACTTCTCGGTTCATAGAGTTTTTCTGCACAAGCAAAGCAGACAAGAAAGGGAGCGGGGGAAGGGGGAGGGGGACCTTTTACTGGCAACGAGCTTTCTCTAGAACAAAGAAAGAACTAAAATATTCATCATACGCCAGAAGCTGCTGCCTGTGTTCAAGCGATTGATTCCGTGCTTCCTCCAGCATCGCGAAAAACCGAAATCTCTTCAGTGGAAGGCAACCGTACCAGCCCATTTTACTGAAATTGCATTGTACAAAGATCTGTGTGCGCAGAAGTTTGATAACAAGCATTTCCTATAATTTGACGACCAGAAACGCGAACTAACCAAGCAGCACTGTTTACTCTCACAGCGAAGGGTTAGTTTCCGAGTTCTTTAGCAAACCACCACAAGTAAAACCCGGAAACTGTCTAAGAAACAGACGTATATAAAAAGCCATGGGAGTACATGACTTTGACTCAATTAAAGTCTTAAAGGTGCAGGTTAAAGGTGCAGTTAGACACGAAAACTATATCAATCATTCGGATATTTGTACCACGCCATTGCATCGAGCACGATACATCACATCATTTGAAGTCTGTTCCTTAGCCACTTGGTAGTGCCACCGGTAGAATTTCTCGATGCATGTTGTTGGGGATTTCATGCTGCGTGATGCGAACATGCGATTATGCTAAGTGGAATTGTACGCTGATGCACGCCTGCCTGGAGCTTGTCTGGGAAAAAAAAGTGCTCTCGTATCAGTCTTCTAGTGAAGAAGACAATGTCAGAAGTGAAATGACAAGAGGAATAAATAAATAAATAAATAAATAAATAAAGCAAGAAATATATGTACACACGCGTGCTTCGAGAACGGAGCGGAACACCGGCTTCGCTATGTTGCGACTTTGGAGGTGAACCGCACAGCTGCTGTGGTATTGGTACACCGGTGTTGTGGCCTCGAGTCTTCAACTACGCCGCTGGTAGACCTACTGTGAAGCGTAGACAAGTTGCCCATCGGGTAGAAATCGGTTCTTATTGCCGGAACTGCGACGAATGCTTTCTCTGCGATCATGTTAACCCTTCAAACTAATTACGACTTGTTAAGACGCGACCCAAAGTGAAACACGACAAGAACAGGAAAGAGCGTCACTCGCAAGTTTATTCGAAGACGATAGGTTGGAGTGAACCTGTTTGCTTCGAATAAACATAGTTGCGAATTGATTGATTGATTGATTGATTGATTGATTGATTGATTGATTGATTGATTGATTGATTGATTGCTATAGCAAGGGTGAATGCTGAGGATGACGAGATGGCCGTCGACAATGAGGGCATCGTAAAGGCGAACCGGTCGTTCACAGCAAGCCCTGTTTCGAGCTTTGAGCTGCTGTCCCGCTGAAAGGCGTGTGCCTAGAACAAGTTCACTCCCACCGTAATGAATAACAGAACCGGTCACCATGCCGATGGCTCATGTGAGGATATCCAGCAAAACGAGCGTGCCACCGATGCCAGAGTCTCTCACTTCTTGCTCGTGGGAGCTTCGGATCGCATACAAGGGGCCACACTTCGCGCGACGCTTTCAAATGTCACGTTGCTCGGCTCTTTCTTCGAGCACCAAAGATGAGCAGCTCCGCGAGCCAGCGAAACTCGGTAAAAACCAATTTCTTTGAACTTCGAGTTTCGGCCTCTCCTGCGAGCACACCCCACGCAAACAGAGCAGGCAAAGAGAGAGGGTGGGGGAATCTTCGCTCAAACACCGGCGAACTCGCTGCAATCAAAGACGAGGCACTCAATGTGCCGACCGTGAAGCTCTGGTGGTCTTGACGCGGATCCAATCTTCGATCGGGTCACGGCGCCAGCAAGACTGCGACCTCGCGCCCGCCCGACAACCGCTCAATTGTCGCCGCCGTTAAGAGGAGGGAGGGGGCGTTCTAGCCGGTGCTCGAGCCTTCCGCGGGCCTCTTTTCCGTTTTCCCTTTTGCCCCCTAGCGAAGGAGCGGTACCGCCAGGCGTTAAGAGACACACAGCGTGGACCGGCGTTGTTTTCCAAGCAAACAGCGCCGCACTCCGCTGCTGTGTCCGAGGATCGAGTGAGGCAAAACTTTGCGTCCCAAACGGCAGCCGTCGGGACTTGGCTGGGATTGCTTTGTAGGAACCACAAATACCTCTCTTTCTCGCTTTTCTTTTCATTTTCTTTGTTTGTAATGCCTGCCCACGCTGCATAGTTCGAGGGAAAGTCTTCGGTAGAGTGTGTGCCTCGCGTGACTGGTTCATGTTTTCTCTTCTCGGCTTACGTTCGCGATGCGCGGAACATGGCGGCAGTCATCCGGCTGGGCCGGACTTGACACCAGCGTATTGCAGCTTCACTCGCCAGGAAAGCGACGAAAGTTTCTGCCCGGCCGAGGGTGGCAACCGGGCGTGACAGACAGTCGATCGGAGAGAGCCGGTCCCGCTCGTTCTAATGTTTTCAACGACTTCGGACCAATTACAGTTGTCTTGCCTCGTCCTATACATTGGTTATTGTAGTTTGCTCGCAGTATAAAACATGTTGTGGGGCTAGTTGATGCATAGCTTTCAATAGAATAACGCCAAAAGTGACGGCACACAAGAAATACATCCTAGCGCTTTGTCCTGTCTGTATTTCTTCTTGTGTGCCGTCACTTTTGGCGCTTATTCTATTGATAGTTAGCTCGCCCTTGTCGTTTAGCACCTTTATTTGGGGCACGCGAAAGTTACTTCTACGCTTGAAGTAAATCATAGCGCCCCTCTTACCCGCCGTGGTTGCTCAGTGGCTATGGTGTTGGGCTGCTGAGCACGAGGTCGCGGGATCGAATCCCGGCCACAGCGGCCGCATTTCGATGGGGGCGAAATGCGAAAACACCCGTGTACTTAGATTTAGGTGCACGTTAAAGAACCCCAGGTGGTCAAAATTTCCGGAGTCCTCCACTACGGCGTGCCTCATAATCAGAAAGTGGTTTTGGCACGTAAAACCCCAAATATTATTATTATAGCGCCTCTCTTCGCATTTACTAACATTTGCAAAATATTGCCTTCAATGATAATACAGTGTAGTTTGGTTTGGTTTTCCTCCTCCATCGATGGCACGTGCCCACTGCTGGGGATTCTGCAAGGTTCGGATGGTATTAGAAGATAAGTTCACTTGATAATTGTATAGAAGGAATGAACAAAAAAATCATGTACGAAGTATATACACTTCTGTCTTCTTCTAAATCATGATTGCTTGGGCTTGTGCAGCATTACCGTAATTTTTAAATTTGATGTCAAAGTTTTCAATGTCAGCAGTGTATTTTTCTGCTCGTGTTTTTATTTATCCTGTAATTATTTTTATTGTCATAGTGCGAGTGCGTTTTAGTCGGCACTGACCACCATAGCTGATGGCTTATGATCCTTCGCATGTCCAATGCTACAGCCGAGGCTTTCGCCAGTAAACTACGAGGTATTGAAAAGTATTCCTCTACGCCTGAGCATAATATGAACCATTGTTTTTCACGAATTTTTAGTTTGGAATGTCGGTGAAGCAACTCGTAGTGCGGGGATTTGTTTATATATATATATATATATATATATATATATATATATATATATATATATATATATATATATATATATATATATATATATATATATATTGGGGATAATCAGTGCCGTCTTCACTCCTGATATCTGTCACTTTGGATCGTCATCGAAAATGTCGCTGAATGAGCATACGATGGCGCCACTGAACACGGTTCGAACTCGCGATTTCACATTGCGCGCTGGGTGCTCTAACAACTTCAAAATAACACTTCATGGAACTGGCGATAGCACTAGCATGTTACGCAGCTCTACGCACGTACGGCCAGGCAATAGGAACTTGACCTGATGCACTTCACGGAGGAAATGTAAGTGAACGAAGTCTCTGCACATCCTAAATATGGCGGGAACATGTTGTATATGGCAAAAAAAGTGTTGTGAAGTACTTGTGTAGAGTAATTAATCCGAGTGAACATAGGCTACCCTTGGCAATCACGTAACACGTCGCTCACTATCAAATGTTTCCGCTGAAACGCCTTCAAAGGAACACTAAAGACAAAAGTTGGGCAGTATCAGTAAACTAGTCTTTTTTTTTCGATACATAAAGAAGCCACTCTTACCGTGTAACTAGGATTGAGTGAGAAAATTCGTAAATGCTAAACACGGGCGGTGACGTCGCCTGGAAGTTCTGGCGCCACATTGCCGTGACGTCATGAATTTTGACAGTGCCTGCTCAAGACTAGTTAATTTTTCTATTGGTAAAGCTGAAACACTCCATACTCAAAAAGTGCCTAGGACTGAACTTCACAAATTTCGAGAACTCTGCTGCTGCGCCCAAAGCAACCGAAGTACAGGAAGGCAACTTGAAATCTGTAACGTCAAACTGACGTACCGGCGCTGAAATTTCAGCTTGAAACTCAAAAACTAAGAATGGCCATTTACTCTTCTAGTAATCAACGTATTTCCACGAGATTATCTAAAGCAGTATTGGGGCGAATTATTTGCTAATCTATAGTAGTTTATTATTTCTCTTAAGAGCCCTTTAAGTACCTTAGACTTAAGCCAAGTTTGATCAGATGGGCATTTTGCAATTTGCGTCGCGTCAATACAAATAGTAAACATTTACATTATTCTATTATGCGCAATAACTATTGTACGTAAGTTAAAATTTTACTAAAAATAACTTTACATGATTACACAAGCACATGGCACTCGACAGAAAGGAAGCACAATATGGTGGCAGTCGGGCACTATGGCACTCGCGAGCTTATCTTGTCACATTGCGTGTGTGCAGCCGACAACGTAGTTCTTATTCAAAATCCCACCTTAAGGATCCGCGATATTTTTTTCCAGCTGGTCCACCGAAAAGCAAACCAGATTTTTGATGACAAAAAGCACATGAAGCCCATTGCACTCCTCTACATTGTTGTAGTGCAAGCTGACAGAGAGGCACAACATAAAGGCAAATTTGACAACCACATAGCGGAAGCTTTCAAGAACAGTTGTTGAAAGAAGTTTTTCAAAGTAGAGCATGCCACACAAACAAGCCCATATAGCTAGCCGTTGTACTTTTTCTCCGAAACACTATGTGCCCAAGACACTTGTCCGAACAATTTCGTTGTCTTTGTGTTTAAAAATGACACGACTTCACCCTTTTCGGCTTGCGGAACTTGGCTGATTACCGGCAAAGAGAAGATTAGTGCTGTAGACTCAACCCATTTGAGACTTTCTTAAGGAGACGCGTACATTATCAAAACCTGATCCGCTGCTAACAAGTTGCTGCAGATTCTCAAGAGCAGCACGAAAGTTGTTAACATTCATTCACCTTCGTCCTTGTTCCAGGCAGCCGAAGCCTGCTACCTAAGTCATGAGAATGAACTTGTGCTTCTTACGCAGCCTTAGCAGGCGAGCCTAGTTACTCAGACGTATGTGCTTGTCGGCGTTTCGCATGGAATTAATTACTCACCCACAAAACAAGATGAGCCATGGCATCTCTTTTGCAGGAGCAACCGTGTTTTTCCGCTTGGGCTTCATTTTCAGGACAACTCACATATGCAAGAGCCTTTTGGATTCAGTGCTTAGAGGAACATAAAGGTCGGTAACGTGTATTCGTGGGCGTGCGCGTGTGCGGGCACGTGTGAGAGCAGAAATGCGACAATTCATCGCCGTCCTCTCAAAGCGTCGTTTCTTATTCTTTTAAATTTATATATATATATGTAATTGCGTATGTGTGCGTGTGTGTGTGTGTGTGTGTTGGACAGGCAGGTGTCAGAGGCAATTTTACAGGGTGAAGCATATTAAATACTTAATAAAAAAGCACCTACAATCAGTCACCACAGTCAGGTGGCGGGGTGGTTGCGGGCCTCACTGAATGAAATATGCTAAATAATACAATAAAATAACAACCTATGTTACAAAACATTCCTCTGGACTAACATTTTTCTCCAAGTGCTAAAGTCGTGTCTTCAGGTCATTGGTGGAAAGACTGGCAGCAGCGTCCTCTCTCGATCGGAGGAAGCGGACGTCCGACCACCACCTGTGCAGCTTGCGTTGCTTGCGTCACAAAAAAAAAACGTTCAGTCCGGAATTATTTCTACTTTTCTTGTGTAATTTCGCCCAACTTAGATTTCAGCCCTATTGTGCAGATCCTCAAAGCGATTTATAGACTCCAGATTTATAGAACTCCAGAAGGAGCCAGTAGTTACAGATGGACAAAATACAATACAAAATTAGATAACTACATAATAATAGGTAGAATGTAAGAGTGCTCAAACGAACATTCAGACCTTGCCGCGGAACGGAAGTGGGATGACGTGTATAGAGAACTTAAGTTCATAAACGTAAGGGCTAGTGCCACTTCATGCTTGAATCGCTAATTCATATAGGATGCACTAAAAGACAAGAACGGCAAGTGAGCCACACAGGCATATACGAAAGCGCGCTATCCACTCCGGAAGAAACATGAAACGACATATGCATATGGCAGTGCTGTAGCCTTACATGAACGAGTAAATGGTGCGCTGTCGCATGCATCTTTGCGTGCCTCGTTCAAACTTCCGGGTCTTCTAGCAAGGCTTGCACATGAGTTCATTACTTAAGTTTCTGTAATTTAATTACTTTAGGGATGTACTTTCTTAAATGCGATTGATCTTTGAGTTCGTAATTATTACTTGCTTAGCTTTTGGTGGCAACTAGCAATCATAAGGTACAGTGCTTGCAAGCTACGATCAGAGCACGCTTGCTAGATAGATGCACAGCCCTAGATCAATTAAACCTATTGTTCACTATGACTCTGGTTATTCAAACATTTAGTGGAGGGTCTACAAAGGGTGCCAGCCTCGGTATACAGTCCATCCCCAGAATATTAACACCCACCAACAGACGCTAACACTACGTTGCACCTAACATTTGCTCAGAGGACGGGCCGTGGCCGCCATTGCATAGAAGCTGCCTTGTACGCTTTGCAACTCGTCTATCGTAGCATGTGAGCAACGGCGTAACCAGGTCCCGCGTGAACACACCTGTAAGAGAGCCACGCGAGAAGATTGCGCTTACCTGTCTTCTCCAGGACGATCCTGCAGCACCCCTGGGGCCCTCGCGTCTCCTAGAAGGCATCTCTCGCGTCTTGCGGTCAACCTCCGCGGCGATTGACGGCGCTGCCGTCACGTTCACCGCCGACGTCGACGTGGGAGCCGGCGTCGTAGCCGTGACCACAACGGCCACGGCCGCCGCCACAGTGGCGACGCACACCAGCGTCGCCACGCCGCAGGACACCATGAGCAGCCTCTGCCGTCGCCGATGCCCCTTGTTCTCCAGCAGCACGTGTCCCGCCGCCGTCGTAGATCACGGGTTTAGGCCTAGCTCCGGGGCACGAACGGCGCTTAGACCTAGCGCTTGACTTGCGGCGAAACCAAGGCGCGACTGGTGTGGCAAGACTTGAGCGCGACCTGTCTAGACGACACAGTCCAGCCACCGTTTGCTATGATGGCTAAGGGGGTTCCAATCGTTCCAAGCAAGCTACGGGGACGACTGTTAGACGTCGGCTGAGCTTCCGGCTCCGTCCGCGCACTTCCTATCCCCGCCTCTTCCTGCACCTGCACGACTATACCTACGAATGACCAATGCGCGAGCGAACCAGGACGACCGCTTTGCGAGCGCGTGAGATGGGAAACCGTGTCCGAAGGTGTCACGCACAGACCTCTCTGCCGACTTCAACACCGCGACGAGGCCACCTAAACGAAAGAGGAGGAAAGAGACGGTTCCGAGGTGGAGGAGGCGGGAACTGTTTTTCCCGCGGATTAGGGAGGTGCGTCGTCGCCGCCTTTCCTGTCACACCCGCTGGCCTTTTTTTTCCCCTCGCCGTCAGTAAAGCATGGGAAGGTGGTACAACCGCGTGTTCCCCCAAGAATAGACGTACGCGGCCATGAAAGCAAGGGGCGCAACGACACCTGCGTAAAGAACGACCGCCTCGAGAAATTGCGCCTCCCTCCGGCTTCTTCTCCCTTTTGTTGCAGCCAAGTTCGCTCGCACAGACGCACGCACGCTCCGTGCGTGTACTACGCATCATTGTTTGCTTCGGTTTTTGCCCCCCTCTAGAAAAAAAAAAGAAAAAGAAGCGGAGGCTTGTTCGTGTGTCACAACGCCTCGAGTCGGTTCTCCTTCTTCCTTCTTTTATTTTTCGCAAGAAGGACAGGCGGCAGCCGGGCTCTTCCGCCACGTGCACGTGCGCGGCCCCGGAGAAGAGACTCCTCCGCAGAGAGCCTCACACGCCGTCAGCACCGACGCTCGGTGGTGGGGCAAGCTCCATTGTCCTTTGGGCCCGCCCGCACGCGCGCTGTTCAATCGAACGGGGGCTGCACCTGTGCCGTGCCGGTGCGCACCGAACGACCACCATTGACGCCACGCGGAAGGGTCGGCATGGCGTTTCAAGCGTCGTCGGCCGCCGTAAACGGAGGAACAAGGAGGGTGAGGAGGTCTCTCGGAGGCCCTCGCCTCTTCCATTAGGTCCCCTCCTCCGCGACTTTCGCTGGCTGTCCAAAGCGGTTACCCTGTTTCGCGCGTTTATGGTTTGTTTTTTCTCTCCCCCTGCAGGTGTTAGCTTCCTTCTTTCTTTCTTTATTTCCTCCCTTCCTTCTTTCTTTCTTCCTTTCCTTTCTTTTCATTTCCGTCTTTCTTTTTTCATAATCTCCTTTATTACTAGTGCCAGTTCGTTTACGTTCCAACTCCTCCGTTTCATTTGGAGCAAGGCTTTCATGCTGCTTCTCCGGTTGTTTACACACGTGGGCAGGGTTTTTCAAAGCGGCTGCTAAACTAGTAGTATACGAGGTGCCGGCAATGCCTCTTTCAAGCCGAAAGCAGCGTTTCTCTATGAGCGCACATATCGAGACGGAAGTGGCCAGAAGGCCGTGGCATAGAAGGTTGGCTTTCACTGAATGGTACCACTAGCCACAGAGGACAGAAAAACACTGTCCTGTGTGTGAAGCACGGAATTAGGTTTTCATTTGAACCTATGGTTCCGTCGCTGTCGTCAGCTGCCCGGTTGCGTTCGCGACGTCCTTCAGCGGAGCCACTTTAACAATATTCTGCTGTCATACTACATTCACAATTTTACTCTCTCTTTCCATAACCCTTCCTGAACAAATAAATTCATTAGTGAATTAAATTACAATTAGGTTATTACCTAACTAATTATTTTATTAGATTGACGAATAGACAGGCGCTCTAACGAAGGAACGAATGCGCATAGTAACAAGCTTTATAAGTCCTGGTGCTTGTGTGAAATGATTATTTGATATGTAACCGTGAACCCTGAATGATGTATGACGGAACCACCCAAGAGATAAGGAGTAGCCGGCGCCTTAAATTGCGCGCCAACATCTCCTTATATCATATCAATAAAAAAAAAAAACGAATGCTGGGTGGCAGAGGGGGGGGGAGGGGGGGGCGCTTGTTCCACCTAATACGTGCAGAAATATTTCACAGTGAGGAGGAGGAGGAAAAACATTTCTTTAAAAAAAAAGGACAAGCAGATGTGAAGCTGTTAGCCTCTCGGTGGTAGGCATTTTCCGTGTCCGCATCCGTTAGCAAAAATGTGCGCCGATCCCGGAGGCAGTGCAGGCCAGGAGCAGTGGCTCATACCCCCGTAAGGCGGAGGCTTCAGGAGAAGGAAAGAAAGAGAGAAGGCGGAGATGTTAACCCTAAATGTTAACCACCCTACTCTGGGGGACGGGAATGAGGGAACAGAAAGACGAGATAGAGAGAGGGAGGGGGAAGACGCGCTGAGCTAGCGCACGCACGCGGTTGGCCTGAGCGAGTCAAAGGCATTCACATAAGCTACTCAGCCTCAAGGAAGACAAAAGTGCCTTCACAGCTCTGTGGGCCGACGAGTGATGGCGACGTTCTTCAAGTAGCACCTGCATAGACAACGGCCGATCGTCCAGGCGTCGCAAAGTGATAATGTCTCTCTTTCCGACTGAAATCGATGACAGTGGCTCAATAAATATTCGATGTTCTCTTCGCCGCCGCAGATGTTGCTCGCAGAACTGTCGGTCCTTCCAGTCAAAGTAGTGTACACCTTCGTGAAAGCCACTCCTTACCACAGTCGCTACAGAAGCGATGTCCCATGTGGGTGAAGCCCTGGTTAAGGTCGGAGTTGAAGCGAAGTGTTCAGTTCATGCAACCTGGTGCGTCTTATATTTGGGATGTTCCACTCTGTTAATGCAAGCTTGCGTGCGAGGTGAGGAATCTGCCTTGCAGCGTCTGTCCTGGAAAGAGGAATGGGACTGCTGTGTAGTTCTTGGTGGCTGCCCGTATGGTATGATATGAAGAACCTTATTTAGGTCCTGAGGGATCAGTCTGGGACTGATGCGGGCCGCTCCCACGTCGGTACAGAGAGGCCGAGCCCCTCTGCCATCACACGGGCCCTCTCGACAGCCCTGAGTTGGTCCGCCAGCACTTCAGTGTGCAGCATCCGCTGCCACCACTGTTCTCCTCGAGAACCATCACCGGCCAACGCCAAGCAGCGCCACAGCATGTGTTCTAAATCGAGCAAACCCACGCACTTACTACAATTGACTGAAACCCCGCAGTCCGGATTAATTTTATTCATGGCTCGGACAGCTTTGTCTGCTTGATCATTTCCACGGATTCCGCAATGACCAGGTAACTAGTGGAAAATAATTTCGTGGCCTTTCTGTTTGTTGTTGTGATGAAGTTTGACCATTGTGTATGTTGACTGTTTGTGAGCTCCACGTCTGAGAATTGACTGCATGCTGTGTAAAGCCGGCCTCGAGTCGGAAAAACTGGCGCATGTACCAGGATTCTCCGTGTCAATAAACTGAAGCGCACTGCACAGAGCCGTCAGTTCTGCAGCCGGGGACGTCGTTGACATGTGACGTCTTGAGTCGCAGTGTTACTCCTCTTGTCGGTATAAACACAGCACCGCCAGAACTGGCCGATGTAGTCAATCCGTCAATATAGATGTGTAAATGGCTACTGTGTATCTCGTACAACGGGAGTAAGCTCAATTGTTTTAGTGCAGACGGAATTAGAGTTTACTTTTATTGCGATAGCAGTTATATGGACACTCCAGGCGCACTTCTGCCGTCGGCGTCGCCGTCGCCGTGTGGTTCCGTATGAGTGAAAGCGTGTCAGGGTGAGCCGGCGAACACGGTTCAATCTCGCATGCGCGAGCGAAGAACGCGGCCCGGATGCATGGCCTCTTCTGTGGCGCGCGATGCAGAGGGGTGATGCGAGGGAGGAGGGGCACTCTTCTCTGGCGGCTGCTACGGTGCCTCGTTGTCCGCCTCTCCCGCCGCACCGTACAGAGTGGAGACAACTGTGGCGTCTACTACGGCGTTGGCCACGCGAATCGCGGACCCCGTTAAAGACGCTTTGGCGGACGCCGTAGTGTGACGCCGTAGACGCTCGTGTGTCTTGAAAGCGATCTGCGACGCGGCTAAAGTGCGCGCCCGCGCGGGCCTCATCTTCATAGCGATCTGCGATGTTTGCAGAGTGCGCGTAGTGTCGGTAGCTTCGTACGCGCTGTGCATTCGACGTTCTGTTCACGTTGAAGCGACAAATGCACGGAGGTCAATTGGCTCGAGGCTGCTGCCGCGATTCCGAACTCCAGCATTTTCACAGACAGCTTCCGCTGTCATTGAGCGAGATGTGTTCATGTTTGCCTGTGCGCGCGTGACACTGTGCTAGTCAATTTAGTTAGAATACATTGACGGGCTAGTTGGTTTGAATCCATGATAGAATGTCCAAGCGCGACTGAACAAGGACGTAGAAAGAAGCAGTCACATAAAGAGAGCGCTGTCTGTGTGTGTTTGTTTTTTTCTACGTCCTCGTTGAGTCACGTTTACATATTCTATCATTCTTAATTTAGGTAGTAAGCGAATGCTTACAAGTTTATACGGCCGATAAAACTACTTTCCTTACTTGGTACAGCTATCTACTAATTTGCTATCGCAATCGGTGCTTCGCGTTTCGGGTGGAACTGCGAATTTTTTCTGATGTCCTTGAATTCTGAGGTGTACTTCAGGACGGCACAAACACCATGGAAGAGACACCGGCCTGGCCGCAGGTATGTTCCCCGATGGAAGTGATGCCCGATATGCGTTGACAGTGGTGCTAAATGAGATACGGGGTCTTTCCACGATGAGTGCTGCGAGGTGGTGGCAAGGGGTCCGGGCAATGTACCTGACATGTGCACGCATTGCCTCGACGGCGATGTGTGTTGTGATTGAATAGTCTTGAGTTATGGCAATAGTTTCAGTCGTTGACGAACTACGTGGTAATTAAAGGCATATCCTCAGAGTTTGGGCCTGAACGCTCTGAATTGTAGGAAAATTACTTTTGCTGGTGTAGGATATAACAGGCAGGCCGTGCAGGAGGAACCTAACAAACAATACCTTGTACAGCTGTAACATGGGCTAAGTGGGCACCCCCTGAACAGATGACAAATAGCAATCAGTCGCTTTTTCACATGGTTCAGGTGAGGGGTCCAGGACAGGTCTCGGTCGATCCCAACCCCCAAGGACCTGTGCCTTCTGCTGAACGATATCACAAGTCGGTTGATTGATATGCCGCATGTAGACATTGGCTTCCGGGTAAATGCCACCACTGCGCCCTTTTCCTACGTCTCCTGCAGTCATTTTTTACGAACATGGCATGACGTCGGTAACGCCGCCTTCTGAAGCCGAGCGCGAAGCTCAATCCGTATCACCCCCGACGTCCAGATACAGATATCGTCGGCGTAGATAGAGAACTGAACGGTGCCTGATAGGTTCTCGAGCAGTCCATTAAGGGGTAGATTAAAAACCATTGAGCTTAGTATTCTGCCCTGAGGGACTCCGCGGCTACTGTGATACTGGGGTGTGGGTCCATCCCCTGTGAGAACGTAGAAGGATCGCATCTGTAGGTAGCTATATGAACCCAGAGATATATGTTGGCTCCAAGTCCTATTGCTTCTGACGCTGTAAGGCTGGTTCATGGGTGACATTATCGTAAACCCTTTTAACGTCCAGAAATAAGGCAGCAGACGAGTGGTTACAGGCCTTCTGGAATTCGACGCACGTTACCAAGTCGACAACATTGCCTATAGATGAACGACCGCGGCTTAACCCTGTGAACGTGCCTGGGTAAATTTCTTAATGCTCTAGGTACCACTCCAGACGCGTTAGAACCGCCAGTTCCTTTACTTTTCCTACACTACTAGCAAGCGCGATCGAACGGTATGACGCAATGTCCAAAGGCAACTTGCCGGCTTTGAGGAGCGGAATCAGGCGACTTGACTTCCATTCCTAGGCGAACGTGCCAGTCTGCTGCCAATCGTTGTGCATGAGCAGGAGTGACCTTCGAGCTTGTTCACCAAGGTTACACAAAGCGTGGTATGTAATGCCATCTGGCTCTATACCTACAATGCAGAGTGAGTGAAGTCGTAAAATCCTTCTGTAGGACGACTGCTGGTGAAGCAAGTTCCACTGGAACGCCGGCTCCCAACCACTCACCATTATCACGTGATCCCCGTATGGAGTAACCTTTATTCCAGGACGAACTATAGGCTGCGCTTGCTTTATGCAGGCGTTCCTCGGAGGCTTCAAGCACTCAGAAAAGTGAGGCAAACAGTGCATACATATTTTGTAATCACGCATACTACATGCAGATTAGCCTACCTTTAAGTAAAGAATAATCCCAAAACAAGCACTTCTACCACAGAATTGATGATAAGGCGCTCTTTGTAACAATGCGAAGCTCGTATCGAGACCCGCATGTGTTTCCCGCCAAATTACTATTGCGCAATCTGCCGCGGCGATGACAGCTTACACGTGGGGAGTGACGTCCCTGGTCTTTCGTACACTGATTTCAATGTTGTTGCAGCACCACTGCGGGTGGTGGCTTGGTGTCAAAATTAACACAACTGTATATTACCATTACTAGCATTACTCTAAAGCAGTACAGCATTGCAAACCACCCTCAGCAGTTGTACTGGTGGTATTCAACAGCTTTGCTGGACATCCTCTTAAGCACGGCCCGGAATGGTGAGTCAATGCTTTAAATGACACAGCAGACTTGCGCGACCTTGCAGGACCAAGGTTCGATATCCAGCGACGCGGTTTCTTTGAAGCAGTTGCATTAAGAAATTTTGATTGCCTGTAGTTAAACCACATGCGCGCTTCAAAACAATGTCCTCATATTACTCAGGACATGGACACGATCTAATGCAAATTTAAGCTCGGTGTCATATTTCTTTCTGTCGTGGAATCTAGAAATTATGCGTATAACGCTCCGGTAACGTCGCAAATGACCTACACATAGGCATTAAAGGGTCCCTGAAGCACCTTTTATCCAAGTGGAGAAAGGCATTGAAGTGAAAATGGGCTATTTTAGTGATACTTTGACGCAAAAAGTACTTCGCTGCGTTCAGCAGAAGCGGAGTTATTGGCAATCAAACACGGCCTCCGCTGTGCTCCCGTTCCTTCTTCCATGCCTTGCACTGCGAAGGCTACGGCGCAGTGGGGCGTGCCCACGGCTCCCCTCCTTCTAAATGTCACCGTGATGCGCAGTTCAAATATCATTTTGAATGTCAGCGTAGACGCCACGACTTCCGCCTTTGGCGCCTACTAAAGGTAAGCTAAACGCGGTTGTCCTCATCGAGCCGCAGTGCGCTAAGCCAGTGGATTCGTGGAGGCACCCCACGGTGACCTCGGTATCTACGCCATGTAGCCGAGTGCAGCTTGATGTCAGCTATCGGCCAATAGCAGCCGTCTAAGGCAATGACAAAATAAAGCGTCCGATGACGAAATAAACGGTCCAGGAGAGAGTGAGGACAGTGCCTTCTGTTGAAAAGAGAGCATTTGAGAGAAAGGTGACTTCGCGATACGCTCTGCGAGCTCCTCGCACCGCATAAAACGGCAAAACTTGGCCGAGATGTTCACACTAGCGGGTGCTACCCGTGGACTATGTTATTTCACCAAGTCCTAAGGGCCCCTTTAAAATTTGCCAGGACATAAGGCATAACGCCCCCCCCCCCTTTCCCTATTTCTACCAAATGTGGAGCCGGTGCTACTTTCTTCCCCTAGGACCACGGGACTACGCGCTTAGTATAAAGCCTGCAACATTGGAGAACATTCGTGTTCAGTAAATATTTCGAAATCGCATATTTGGGTCAGAAACATTACACGTAGTTTCGCGACACATTACTTCTAACATATAGCCTAGTGCTCGACGAAAACTCGTGTGGGGAGGAAACATACTCAAACCAACATGGCTCCTAACACGCCTCTAATTTTCCCTGATTGACAACTCCGCCTTGCCGTACCCTTATTTCAGGACACTGGAAAACATTGTGAATAACGGCCCTTTATTGCTTTAATACCCTAGCTTAAGACTTTTTTTCCTCTCTCTCTCTCTCTCTCTCTCTCTCTCTCTCTCTCTCTCTCTCTCTCGCTCGCTCGCTCGCTCTCTGTGTCTATTATCTTTTTTTTTTTTGCAGAAGCCGTAATTCGACGACCGCTAACATTTTCCCGCGCACAGAATGTTACTCCCATTCTTTGATAAATTTTACTTTAGCCGCTGTTCTAATCTTTCTTCGAAAACTGGTGAAATTATACGCCTTTCATAAAACACACTTTAGCATTCTAGAGCGCTCGCTACATAATGTACAGCAATGATGGCAGTTAATATACGCCTTTCGTAGAACCCAATTTAACGCTCCAGAGCACTCGCTAAATAACCTGCTGCAAAGACTGCCATTATTCCACTCACTTTCAGCTTTCCCTACACATCAGGTCTATTTCCTCAATATATAAATAAGATCTCTCGTTTAGTTAGGCGAGTTGAATACCGGGATCACACGAATGCTCAGCAATAATTTCCAAAGCTCCTAGGTAATCCAGAAGCGTCAGAATTTCTCCACACATTACCCTAAGCATACGTTCCGGTTCCAGCGAATGTGAAGTTGATGTCACAGTCAGTTCTCTCAGGATACTTAGACGCATTGCGGAAAACGGTCGTGTGATGCTTTCAAACATTTGCTTCAGGAAACGTTTTTGCAAAAGCTGTAATTTAGACTTGCGCATTTACCTTCGCATGGACATCAGACATAACGGCTCCCCCTCCCCTCCTTTCCTTTCTAAGCTCTTTCTTCTTTTTTAGTAAGTCTTAGGTAGCGTGGTATCGGAACACAGAACATTGGAAAAGCGTCCTGGCCACTGAGTTCTTTCTATGGCCGCTCTTCCGACATGATTTCGTTCCGGCAATTGAACGAAATGAGAGAGCAAAAAGAAATTGTTTTGTTTGGCGACATTGACGCCAATAGGGAGTTTTAGAAATAAGCGACTAGAAGTTAGCGTGCGCTAATCACCATCCGTGCAAAAGAACCGAGGAACAGTTCTCAGCAGGCGCATTGTCGCTGACCCCGGTCTTTGAGATACACCAACAGGCTTGAGCGCGACATCTATAAACCTATCGGCAATCGACGGGCATACAAAATGACGCGCATAGCGAGTTCGTGGTTTTGCTTATGCCTTGTGGGCGCGTGTTTCTGAAGTTCCCCCCCAAAAATCCGAGTTGCCATAGCTTACATACCGGCGACGCGACTGTCAAAGCCTTCCCGCGGACCCAGTGAACTTTACGGCGGAGCAGAGATGTAACCCGACCCAAAGACGTGCGTCACAATGACAGTAAGGCTTTGTTCACACCTGGGAAGCGAACGGAGAGCGATAGACGTTCTTTTCGGAGATGAATTTCTTTTTCGAAGATGCACAGGGATCAGCTGAAGAAGGGAAGGCCCGGCAACGCAGGGGTTAGATTCGCCCGGCTAAGCAAAAGAACAAGACAATTGGGACAAGCAACGTTTTGCTGCTGCACTTTTCTATGAACCCCCGCTTATCGGCAATCTTTGTCCAACTCTCACTCTCGTGTAAGGTGTCCCTGTAGATGCTGTGAGTTTTATCTGACAACACGAGGTAATATTTAATCGCGTCGATTAGCGTCCCCGCTGACACTTTCGGCGCCATGTTCAATGTTTACGTGCCAATGCAGCTTCTGGCGCTGCGGAAATGCTTTCCCCAAGGCGAAGAAAGTTGATCCGAGAGTGATCACGTTGGCTGCCTAGTTTTCCACTCGCTTATGGGCGAGAAACGGGCGGATTTTTTTTCTTTTTCTTTATTTGGGGGGGGGGGTGCTTTTGACCGCTACGACACCAAATGTGAACGTAGCCTAAGTGATTAAGCGATATACGCGTGGGGCGCTTGCTCTTGCTGTGGCCTTAAAACATGGCTCATACAAACGAGGGCGATTGGCAGCACAGAAGGTGATGAAAACTACCCACAGCAATGAAAGACTAAAAGAAAACAAGAAAGCTTTAGGTGACCCAATAACAGTGCACTTTGATTCAATACACTAAAGAAAAAAAAAGATTGCACCCCTATCGGCACCCCTAGCCACACCAATTTAAGGGGTCGACTGAGCAAACAAACCAATAAATGATAATTATCCTCATAGATTTTACCATATATAGAAGCATGCACTAACTATCTTTCCGACATTTCATAATTTATTTTTTTCTTTGCTGTCCATGTCTGTTTTGATGGTCTAAAATTTATTTTTCGAAATAAGAGAACGCTAGTTCACTTGTGTATGACATTCGCGCTGAGGCTGGTGTCAAATCATAATCAGCTTATGGGCTCCTTTCCCTAGAGAAAAATATATATATACTGGGGGAAAAAACACACACAAAAACAACGGACTATAAATAAAAGAATGAAGCTTCCGCCTACGGCGCCGATGCAAAGTCTAGTGAAGCCCTTTATTTTTTAGTTGTTGCTTCGGCTGTCGTTACGTTCTTTTTTTTTTTCGCGCAGCAACCCGAATTCATCACAAAGGCGGAAAAGCACGTTTACTATACGTAAGCGGAATTCTACCCTCGCACTTTTTGCGTTGCCATCAGCAAACCATGGTGTGCGGCACTCTTGTTGACATTCAATATTCGCTCGGTGTGCGTCAAAACCGAAGTGGACATAACATCTCTAAGCTATAGGATGCTCAGTGGCAGTAGCTCCGGCGTCCAGCGACAGGCCGCGGATTTCCCACGTTTTCCGAACTGGCATTTTTAAGCTAACGCACGAATCCTTCTCTTCTTGTTCTTGTTTATTTTATTTTTTTTTGTTTCCAGAAAGCTCGGCACGACAGAGCTGTCACCTTTCAGGGAGTCATTGCAAAAAAATGCAATAACTCTCTGAAAACGGTCGTGGGGCAGAGTGCTTCCCTTTTTTTGTTTTATTTTTTTTTCTTCTGTCTTTTCCGCAGCCGATATTTGAGAGCGAGTATGTGTCTGGCCTGGATTTAGTATTCTTCAGGTGCGGCTGATTTTGCGCCGCTAACATTTGAAGGCAGCGTTATCGCGTTTCGCCAGCGAGTGTGCAAATCCGCGTTCCCTTTCTTTTCTTTTTTCTTTTTTCCGCCACCCAACCTGACCGACTCGAACGGAATGCCTTCCGTTTGATGGCCGCGGCTGGAACTCAATATTAAAGGGTTTCTTTGGCACCTCTTTTCTTTCTTTGTGGTGCTCTTTTTTTTTCATTTTTGTGCCTGTGTGTGTACGACTTTCCTCAGCAAGCGGAGTTTCGACCCGTGTTTCGACTCAAAGTCAGAGACGTCAGTATACCGGAACTAAGGTTAGCCTGTTAGTGGCGACGATACGCGCCTTGCGGGGAGAGAGTGAAAGAAAGAAAAGGGAAACGCGCTTTGGAGCATATTTGCTACGTGTGTAGCTGGCCTACTCTAAAGGGAGCAAGTGTTTTCTAAGAATTACGCAATAAATATTAAGCAGACATGTGTGCGGTCGTAGCAACATTTAAAAGAGGCAATATTCATTATAGAATGGCTGGGCTGGGCCCCAGACTATATAACTACGTTCGTTCGTTCCTGACGGGGAGGAAAGCGAAGCTGCGGATGGGCGACTTTGTCTCCGACGAGTTGCTCCTGGGCCCACGGGGCACGCCGCAAGGCTCGGTCATTTCTCCTGCACTCTTCAACATCTGCATGATCGGCCTCTCGAGGAATCTGGCCCAAGTTGAAGGTATCAAACACACCATCTACGCAGACGACATCACCATCTGGTGCACCGGCGGTAGCGAAGGGCAAGTGGAAAGCGCCATGCAAGAGACGGTAGACGTCACGGAGCAGTACCTGCTACCCACCGGACTCAGATGCTCCCCGACCAAATCTGAGCTTCTCCTTTATAGAAAAGAAAAAGGGCGCAGACCCAAGGGCTGGAAACCGGTCTCGGAAAGTGACATTCACCTGTTCACTCGGAGCGGTGACCCGATACCCCGGGTCGACACCATCAGAGTCCTGGGTATGTTTATAGAATCACGCGGCGGCAACGGCACTGCGTTACGCAAGATAATTGCGAAAACAGACAATGCTTTTGGCCTTGTCCGAAGGGTCACGAACAGACATCGTGGCCTCAAGGAGGACAACCTGCTTCGGCTCATCAACGCCTTTGTGCTGTGTCACTTCACCTACACGGTGGCCATGCACAACTGGCTCAGAGCCGAGTGGGAAAAGCTTAATGCCCTGATTAGAAAATTCTTCAAGAGAGCCCTCGGGCAGCCCGTCCGAACGCATACAGAGGACCTCCTTCGGCTCGGCATACACAACACCATGGAGGAGATAGCCGAGGCTCAGGAACGGGCCCAGCTAACTCGGCTGTCCACCACGCCGGCCGGCAGGCGTATCCTCGAGGAGCTCGGACTCGCACCAACCAAGAACTTGGCTGAAGACACCCAAATCCCCAGAGAAATAGGGGAGAAGATCGTGGTCGCCCCTTTGCCCCGCAACGTTCATCCCGTTCACAACGCAGGTCGTCGCAAGGCAAGAGCATTGAATATGCTAAAGCAAGTAAACAGGGACAAAATCGCAGCAAGCTTCGTGGACGCAGCTGCATACCGAGACGGCAAGGCTTTTGCGGTTTCCATCGTTGACACGCTGGGTAAAGTTATCAACTGTGCTTCCGTCCGGACGACGAACCCAGAGGTGGCCGAGCAAGTGGCCATTGCACTCGCCATGCAAGACGGTCGGAGAGACAGGGTGTATAGCGATTCGAAAGCCGCCATCAGGGCATTCCAGAAAGGCCGGGTAGCCCGGCAGGTAGTTCAAATTCTGAAAGGCGCCAAACACGGCAACACCTCCATGCACTCGATTTTTTGGTTCCCTGCACACGTCGGGGCGATTGAGGGAGTTCCTCTGAACCTCAACGAGTCTGCCCACGAGGCTGCGCGTGGCTTTACCGACCGCGCTGCCCTCGGGTCGGGCGACTCTCTCCCCGGACACCGAGACGCTCCTCTCACACACAACGAAATAACTAAATTCTTCTACTTAGAGAGAAGGGTTTTCCCCCCACCTCACTCCAAGTTAAGCAGGCCGCAGGCGGTCACACTAAGACTTCTGCAAACGAACTCGTACCCAAATCCGGCTTCCCTTAATAGCATATATCCAGAGATTTATACCAATTGTTCTTGCGTGGCCTGTGGCCAGGTAGCTACGTTGCCTCATATGCTCTGGGAGTGCGGGTCGCTGGGCCCGAAGTTCACCAAGGAAGAGTGGGACGCCCTCCTGCGAAGTCCCGTCTTTGAGGATCAAATACTGGCCGTCCAGCGCGCCCGCGATCGGGCCGGCAGACTAGATCTGTCAGTCCCGTCGTGGGATTAGCCAGGTGCGCGTTTTATCGCGCTTTGCTGGACCAAATAAAAGTTTATTCACTCACTCACTCATTATAGAAATCTAGTGCTTACTGTCTTTGCTACTAAATACGTTTTCAGTATAAGAAAAGCGACGGTTGAAGCTTATCTAAATAGCAGGACAGGATCTGCGCAAGCTAGCATGGTCTACCATTCCTGTATACTTTCAGTTTTTACTTTAGCCATATACCATCTGTTATTCCGTGGCCAAATAATTAGGTCGTCGCACCCTGAGCCCGAGGCCATGGATTACATCGAGGCCGCGGCGGCCGCATTCCGATGGGGGCGAAATGGAAAACGGTTGTGTACTTGTACATATATAGTGCATGAATCTCAGGTGGTCAAAAGGAATCCCGAGTCCAGTGCTACGTTGTGCCTCATGGTGAGTTTGTGATTTTGGCCCGTGAAATCCCGGAATTGTAATTTCACTTCTGTTTGTTTTATACGCTCGGCGGCGTTCAATGATGTTCCCATCGCGCCCAACTACAACTTGCGAGCAGCACCGCACGCAGGGAAAGCAGAGGACCACTCTTACGGTGAGACAAAGAAAGGACACCCTTAGGCACAATGCAGTACAGGGTTATGATGTCTACGGACAACCTATACACCCACCAAAATGTTTTCTTGCGCGAGTTTGTTAACATCGAGGAAGTCAAAAACCATAGCGTGAGAAGACAAAGCGCCAAAGACAGGCGCTAAGGGCCGATTTATGCTCGAGCCGCCCATCGCCGCAAGCCGCACCGCACGCGTGCGGTCGCGCGAAAGATTGCACGTATCAAACACTTGCGCACAAATTTCGGTTTTCAATGTGTAAGGTATACACTGTGCACACAGTGTAAATGGTAATTTGAGCACAAGTGCTGGATACGTGCAATTTTTCGCGCGACCGCAAGCGTGCGGTGTGGCTTGCGGCGATGGGCGGCTCGAGCGTAAATCGGCCCTAAGTTTAACCGCTGTCCTGCGCGCTGCGTCATTCGCTCTATACGATTTTTAACTTGACGCACCTTCTAAATATACATTTAGGATAGTCCATCCATGGCCACGTCCGTGTCTTCAATCGTTGCGGTCTCCCCCAAAGACACAAGCAAAAGCGGGCACTTCTTGGAAGAGGAACAATAAGAATACTTTACTATACACCTCGGCCACAACGTCGAACGCAGAAGACCGTGCTACATTAGCCGTCTATACGGTGACCGCCGCGCTGACAGTACGTGGCGCGTGCACCTGCGCAAAGCCCACAACGGAAGAGGAAGCTCGGCGCCGGGGCTCCCCTTCCGACCCTTTCTTCCCTTCGCCGAACGAGCCGAGCGAAAAGAAGCCGTTGCGACCGCACGCTGCGCGCCTCGGGACTTGGCGCCGCAAGCGGATGCAGGTGTGCGCAGTTTCCCCGGGAATGTGTGGAACCCGCGCGAACGCGCTGGAAGCACTGTAGGAATGCAAGCCGAAAGGACAGCGCCGCAATTCTTTTTTTTTTTCGCCCCGGTTCGTACGATGGCCTCGATAAAGAACAAAGTTTGCGACACAGGGCGCTCGAATGTCGCTCACATCTCTCGAAGTCGAAGCTTATCGCGTCTCTTTGCTTACCTAGCGTACTTTCCTTCTTTCTCTTTCTCTCTAGATCTCTATGCACCCTTTCCTACCTTCGTTTACGCTTGCGACATTCCGAATGGAGTAGAGCGCTTCTGTACAGCGCACAATGGCAGAGTATTACACGCAAGGTGATAGCGGTATCAGACTAGGAGTTTAAGCTATAGCGGAC
Organism: Dermacentor albipictus; assembly: GCF_038994185.2. Classification (NCBI taxonomy): domain Eukaryota; kingdom Metazoa; phylum Arthropoda; class Arachnida; order Ixodida; family Ixodidae; genus Dermacentor; species Dermacentor albipictus. Next base: position 132,358,207 of record NC_091822.1, read on the forward strand.
GTTGACTTAGAAACCACTACTGACCTTGCGTACGAAAAGGCTAAGAAGAGTCAAGGTTTAGCGCCTGCGCCGTGTTATCAATGCAGCTTTGTGTGTGTGCCTATTTGAGCGTCTATACGTGTGCTTACGTGTGTGCGTGCTTGTGCGCGTGCGTACGTGTGGGTTTGTGGGCGTTGTACGTGTGTGGGTACTGCCGTCAGATGAATGCACTTAGTCGTTACACAGAGTCAAGAGATGCTTTACTGCGCACCCGATGGAATCTCTGTAGACGGTATAAAAGCTTATGCCTCTAAACTTTAAATTTCTACAATCTATCACAAAGCTTGTGGATAACTACAGGTGGCCCGTTAACGACGTTTTACAAAGGAATGCCTGTGCCCTTTCCGTTGTCGAAAGTTTGTAAGACAAAGCAAGGGTGCGAGAACGTACAGGTATTCCATTCTTTTCTATTGCACTTCTGCAACCAGCCCTCCACGATCGGTAAAAAACAATTCCGGGCCACCCACACTTCGCGTGTCTGTAAATCGACGTCACGAAAATCGCAATAGCTCCCTATCTGTCATGACGTCTACACACAGCTTATGCATGATTAGACCAAATACAACAAGAAAAATTATTTCTGATTCGACGCTTTATTTTTCTATTGGCCTTCTGCTATCGGTCAAAGGTTTTCGGACTGCGCCCACTTAGCGTGTCTATCACGCGACGTCACAAAACCGCGAAAACTCATCGCGTCCACGTGACGTGTGAGCGTTAAAGATGCATTAATATGCCCAACAAAACTGTTTTTTTTTTTCTGACTCACCGGAGAGTGCCCCGTTCTGAAAGGAATAGAAGATGGCTGCTCGGCGATCGCTCAGGCACTGGCTATACTCGCACCTGCCGGAGGGCCTGTATTTATTTACATATAATAATACTTTCTGTGTGACAGTACAACGTTATCGAGCACTTTCGGCACGTTTACAACGCTCGCTCTCCCAACTCTTATTTGTCGTGGATTGGTTCTGGCGGCATTTTTAATGTACCGTTGCACGTCGCCGCGATTGGCGATGTTTATAATTGAGGAAATGGTCTCGCGGATCCGGCTACATTGTTACCTGAACGGCATCGGTTGGAGGGCGGAGAAAAAGTCACGTACAGTGCAACCGCGAAACAACGTTGGCGCTAAGAAGCTCCAATGTCATGCACCTCTCCTCATGCTCCGCACGACCGAATAAATATTTACAGAAGCAATGCCCAAGATTGGTCTTCACATGAACGCCGTTGTGCAGCGACTCTTGAAACTGGGTGTTCCTGAAATCGAGGAAATTCATCCATCTAGCGGTTAGGGTTGTTGATGAAAAAGTAGACGTCTTAGTTCGATTGCGAACTATACATAGCAGTAAAACATATGCAACGCCATCATTGTTGCTTACGTTGCATAAACTGTGTTCTGTATGTAACGATAGTCTATTGTATTCTTGTTTCTGTTGTTGCATGCTCCGAGTGAGTGCATTCGGGTGCTGGGGTCCCGTCAGGCAGAACACGTCTGCCTGTTGCCCTTGTATCTGAGACCTCGTTGTCTGAAATAAATAAAGCTTATTATTGTATAATATAAATAATACAGCCGTGTGAAGGCACTCACCTTTCTTGTCACCGTGCACACCTATTCATATCGATCATTGGCGATCGATGATTTCATTCGCCGCTTGCGGGGTGTTGTAATCGATGCTCAGGTACACAACACTTTCCAGTTGGTAGCACTGAAAACGGGCTTTCGAAATGTTTCAATTTTTCTTGTGGGGTTTCTTTCAAATTTTTTAAGCACACTTTCGTATACTTAGGCGTGCGTGTTTTGGCGAAAATTCGTGCCACCGGGCCTACCATTGTGCTTGGCTGTTTCCGGGGAAAGAAAAGAAAACATTCAGCATGTAATTACAGCGCATCCATAAAATATTTTTTTTTCTAGGTCAGAGCCCCAGCAGGAACTTACGAGGTTACTCCGTCATATCTAGCATCCCACAGTGGTGAAAAGTGAGATGAAGACTGATGCTCTAAAAAAAAAAAGAAACAAAAGTCGGCGGCTGTCCGTGGTTAAGTTTACCTTTTGATTATCGGCGGTTTTATTTCTCTAGGGCACCCTTCAAAAGGATAGCGCGGAACTCTGACGAAGGAAGTAGCGCCAGTGAGCGTCTCCGTTGCGTAATGAAAAATCAAATCAAGCGAAGCCTTCTGTTCGATCCTGATTAGGTGGGCAACACCGCCCCAGAAATATCACTCAGAGTTAGTTGGTAAATACAGGATCTCGCATTAAGCCAAAACGACATTCATCGGATGCCAAGTTTAATGTACATGATGCTTCAAACATACAGACAAGCATAAAACACACGTGTACGTAAATAACTGAGAAATACAAAACGGTTTTTAAACAGCCTTTATTTCCAGAACAAATGTCATGAAACAAAGAATACTAATTTAAGCTCGTACCCTTTATCAGTATTTCATCTCCATGTCAATATACATAGGTAAGCGACCACTCGGCTGAGCTTCATCTTTGCATCAGCTATTACGACATGCCTCTTGGTTTGCACAGACAATCCTGCAGCAAGGCCTGCCCATCTTGGTCAGAATAAAAAATTATCTACAAGGATTCTCACGGAGCACGAGTGACGAAGACAACTCCGTTGCTGAGCCACCCCCAAATGGTCGCCTTCACGGTGGTTAGCAGCACTGGGCACGCAGGCATTCCGCCGGCCCAAGGAACCCACCCTGCGTCAGGGAGCATCTAATAGCTGTCAAACTCGTCACTGTCATACGTTGGTTTTTGCTTCTGGGCGTTGGGAAAGACTCCACTGGATTGGCTGGACTGCCTTTGAGCCACTTCCTTGCGGTGGGCCAACTCCTGAACGGAAAGCACCTGCAAACGTGGTTTGCGATGCCGCGTTCAAACAACGAACACAATGACGTGGAAAACTAAAAAAAACTAAAATTATGGGGTTTTACGTGCCAAAACCACTTTCTGATTATGAAGCACGCCGTAGTGGGGGACTCCGGAAACTTTGACCACCTGGGGTTCTTTAACGTGCACCTAAATCTAAGTACACGGGTGTTTTCGCATTTCGCCCCCATCGAAATGCGGCCGCCGTGGCCGGGATTCGATCCCGCGACCTCGTGCTCAGCAGCCTAACACCATAGCCACTGAGCAACCACGGCGGGTGTCGTGGAAAACGATAGGCACGCAAAGCTGTCTTGGGACATGTTGTCCTCGGAGCCTTTATTGTGTTTATGTCAGCTCATGGTGCGATGTTTCATTTGCTTTTTTTTCTTGGGATACATATTTGTGTTTCTCATGTGAAAAGAAAGTAACCGGCACTATCTCCTGGTACCAACATCATCTTATTTAGTTGCGTGAATTAAAGAAAAAAACGCGTCAACGCCATCTTGCCGAGGCATGTCGGCCTTAAGTAGCCGGAACTGACAGCATTCCTATACGTGAAGCCACTTCTAGCAGGCCGAGACCAGCAACCTGCGTCGAGGCGATAAAACAGAATGCCCCGAGGCCATGTTTTGGTTGTTCGCTCATAGTCGGCCGTTGAGCTTTTGACATACGCTGTCCATGTAGAACTTACTGGAACACGCCCCCTCCCCTTCCCCCATCCCCCAACGCTATTCAGCAATTCTTGAGCATTTTTAAAAAAAGAAAGAACGGCCTGCAACAACGCCTTCGACTGCGTGGCGCCGTGCGCGTGGCGTATTTCCGTTTCGTCAACGGCGACCGGCGCACATACGCTTGTGCGCATGCGTGAGTTGCGAGAGAGACATCTAAGAGACCGTGCCTAAGCATTACGGAGGAGTACGTGTTTGCTCCGTTCGTCCCTAGGCGATGGCAATGCGCGCTATGCGAGAACCTGCGCTCAACTTCCGTCCAAGCGGGATCACAGCGGCCGATAAAGAGTCCGTCACGGGGAAGAATACCGAACAAGAAATTTGCAGTAACAATTTGTAATTATTAAGGCGAAAGGCTTAATAATATATATATATATATATATATATATATATATATATATATATATATATATATATATATATATATATATATATATATATATATATATCTTGACACGTGTATTTATATTTATCGGGCGACCAGGTTTCACCGCCTAACAAATCTTATCGCGCAGCGCGGGATGCGCTTGCATGTATCCGAAGTTTCTGGAAAGTTATCGATGCTTCTATCCGCAGTCTGTTGTTGCCGAACCTTGTGTTATCTGATTTATTCGCCTGACGCGAATGATGTAGAACTTTATGGAAGGCACGCGGGTCCCAACGATTAGTCTGGAACATTCGACGATTGCGTATAAAAGCCGACGCGCTTGAACCGCTGATCAGATTTTCGACGATCGCCGACTGTGTTCGCCGCTTTCGTTGTGCTATAAGTGTAGCCTGTTTTGTGGGCACAGGTTCGCCCAATAAAAGCTAGTTTTGTATTCCACCGTACTGCTTCTTTCTTCGCCGTCACTACCACGTGACATCTGGTGGAGGTGCTTTACGTCCATGTACCGGACGCCCCCGACAAGCCGTAATACAAGCCCGGACCGCAAAGACAACACCAGCGCCGTCCCGGAACATCGAGCAAGCCGCCGTCTTCAACAGCTGCCCCCGGAGCACGGACTTCTACCTGAGAAGACCAAGAAGATTGTGGACAAGGCAACCCCAATGGCAGCCCCAGCATCCCCCATCGTGCTGCAGCAGCCCAGGGAACCTCCGACGTTCCGCGGATCAACATTCGAGGACCCGGAAACCTGGCTCGAAACGTATGAGAGGGTCGCTAAGTTTAATAGTTGGGACAGCGACGACAAGCTGCGGCATGTCTATTTCGCATTGGAAGACGCCGCCAGGACGTGGTTCGAGAATCGGGAAGCCACCTTAACGACGTGGGACCTTTTCCGAAGCGGCTTCTTGCACACGTTTACAAGCGTCGTGCGAAAAGAGCGAGCCCAAGCTCTACTAGAAACCAGAGTGCAGCTGCCAAACGAGACGATCGCAATCTTCACGGAGGAGATGGCCCGTCTTTTCCGGCACGCCGACCCGGAAATGTCGGAGGAGAAAAAAGTTCGCTTCCTGATGCGCGGCGTCAAGCAAGACCTTTTCGCCGGACTTATTCGTAACCCACCGAAGACTGTGGCTGAGTTTTCTGCAGAGACATCAACGATCGAGAAAACTCTGGAGATGCGCACCCGGCAATATAACCGCCAGGGGCACACGCCGCAGTATGCCATCCAAGGACTAGGTTCGGACGACCTTCAAGAGACCATCAGGGCCATTGTGCGCGAAGAACTGCGCAAGGTCCTGCCTTCGTCGCAGCCTCAAGTGGCCTCTATCGCCGACATCGTGAAGGAAGAGGTGCACCGATCCCTTGGAGTTCCTGAGGTGCAACCAGAACCACCGCAGCCGGAAGCAATGACCTACGCCGCCGCCGTCGCCCGCCGTCAAGGCCCCCCTGCGCGACCGCGCCAAGGTCCTGCAACACCGCAATTCCGTCGTCCACCGCCGCCGCCGCCAGCGCGCCCACCCGTCGCCCAGCGCACCTATACGAGGAAGACGGACATTTGGCGAGCCCCCGACCACCGCCCGCTCTGCTATCACTGCGGAGAAGCCGGCCATGTGTACCGCCGATGCCCATACCGCGACATGGGACTGAGAGGGTTCGCCGTCAACGCGCCGCGTCCACAGCTTGGGGAGCGCCCACGTGACATTGCCGATTACCTAGCCGCCACTCAGTGGAACTCTCGACGACCGTCCCGTTCGCCGTCACCAGGCCGCTACCTGTCGCCGCAGCGCCGTCCATACACTGGCCCAGCCCGGGGTCGCTCTGCAAGCCCATACCTGGAAAACTAAAAGCAGCAACCGATGGAGGTGCGGTTGCTGTTCGTCGAACTGACGAAGATCCTCCGCCGCCGACGAAGACGATGAAGAGACCATCTCGACGACATAACGACACGCCGCCGTCCCGACGAAGTCTGGAAGCCAAAACTACACCGACGAAAGACGACTTGACGACGCGACGTTCCAACCTCAGTTCAACACGACGCAGCCGTGATCCAACGCCAAGACCTAACTGCAATGCCAGACAAAGAACAACCGACCTCGACGTGCTTCTCGACGGCCACGCAGTCACTGCCTTAGTCGACACAGGGGCCGATTACTCCGTAATGAGTGGACACATCGCCGCCCAGTTGAAGAAAGTTAAGACCGCATGGGAAGGCCCTCAGATTCGCACCGCTGGAGGACACCTCATCACGCCGACTGGGATCTGCACGGCAAGAATAGCCATTCATGACCGGACTTACCCTGCCACCTTCGTTATCCTCCAACAGTGTTCACGAGACGTCATTCTCGGTATGGACTTCCTGGATCAACACGGCGCAATCATCAACCTGAAGTCGAAGTCAGTAACGCTGTCGGAAGATAAAGCAATGCCGCCGGAGAGCCCTCGTAGTCACCACGCCTTGAGTGTGCTCGAAGATCAAGTGAGCGTCCCGCCTCGCTGCAGCATCGTTATTTCGGTCAGCACCGAAACACCCGCTGACGTAGAAGGCGTCATTGAAGGCGACCAACGTCTACTGCTAGACCATGAAATTTGCGTCGCAAGAGGGATCGCTCGACTGCATGGAGGGAAAACTCAAGTGTTGCTGACAAACTTCAGCCAGGAGTTCAAGCACATCAACAAGGGCACGACGATCGCGTACATCGAGGAAATTCTGGAAACAAGTAATGCGTTTGTCCTCTCGGATTCCGCCGCATCTACCCCGACGACCATGGTTCCCGAACCAGACTACGACATTAATCCAAATCTCCCTATGATTAAGCAACAGCAGCTCAGAAGTCTGCTCCGACGATACAAAGGCTGCTTTTCGACGTCATCGAGGATTCGACAAACACCAGTCACCAAGCATCGCATAATCACCGAGGAATGCGCTCGCCCACTCCGTCAGAGCCCTTACCGAGTTTCGGCGCGAGAACGTGAAGCTATAAGAGAACAAGTCGACGAAATGCTGCGCGACGACATCATCCAGCCGTCGAAAAGCCCGTGGGCATCCCCTGTTGTTCTGGTAAAGAAAAAGGACGGAACCCTACGTTTCTGCGTCGATTATCGTCGTCTGAACAAGATCACGAAGAAGGACGTATACCCCCTCCCACGGATAGACGACGCATTGGATCGGCTCTGCAACGCTAAATACTTCTCGTCCATGGACCTAAAGTCTGGCTATTGGCAAATAGAAGTCGACGAAAGAGATCGCGAAAAGACCGCCTTCATCACCCCAGACGGCCTCTACGAGTTCAAGGTTATGCCATTCGGACTGTGCTCGGCGCCTGCAACGTTCCAGCGCGTGATGGACACCGTTTTAGCAGGATTGAAGTGGCAGACCTGTCTCGTATACTTGGATGACGTCGTCGTCTTCGCCGGAAATTTCGACGTTCACCTTAGGCGGCTGGCAACAGTACTAGAGGCCATCAGGTCATCAGGACTTACTCTGAAGCCGGAAAAGTGCCGCTTCGCTTACGAGGAGCTTCTATTTTTAGGCCACGTCATCAGCAAATCTGGAGTCCGCCCCGACCCACAGAAGACAGCTGCCATAGCAAAGTTCCCACAGCCCATCGACAAGAAGGCAGTGCGTAGATTTCTTGGCATGTGTGCCTACTACAGGCGATTTGTCAAGAACTTTTCACGCATCGCTGAGCCGCTGACGCAGCTAACTAAATGCGACGTCGAGTTCAAGTGGGAAACGCCGCAGGCCGAGGCATTTCAAGAACTCAAACGACGCATGCAGTCGCCGCCCGTACTTGCGCACTTCGACGATCACGCCGATACCGAAATCCACACTGACGCCAGTAGCCTAGGCCTCGGCGCCGTCCTGGTCCAGAGAAAAGATGGACATGAACACGTGATAGCTTACGCTAGCCGGTCGTTGTCAAAAGCGGAAGGCAATTATTCTACAACCGAAAAGGAATGCCTCGCCATCGTTTGGGCTACAGCGAAATTTCGCCCTTACCTATATGGCAGGCCATTCAAAGTCGTCAGCGACCATCACGCCTTGTGTTGGCTAGCGAATTTAAAGGATCCCTCAGGACGGCTGGCACGGTGGAGCCTCAGACTACAAGAATACGACATCACCGTAACATACAAGTCCGGACGAAAACACTCAGACGCCGATTGCCTATCCCGCGCCCCCATTGACCCGCCGCCGCGAGATGACGAGAATGACGACGCCTTCCTTGGAATAGTAAGCGCGCAAGACTTCGCCGAACAACAACGAGCGGACCCGGAACTTAAAGGCCTCGTCGATTATTTGGAAGGGCACACCGACGTTGTCCCCAGGGTATTTAAGCGCGGATTATCTTCCTTCACGCTTCAAGACAGTCTACTCGTGAGGAAGAACTTCTCGCCAGCCCGCGCCAATTACCTTCTTGTTGTCCCGTCAGGACTTCGTCCAGAAGTATTGCATGCCCTACATGATGATCCGACCGCTGGACACCTCGGATTTTCTCGGACACTATCGAGGATACAAGAAAAGTATTATTGGCCGCGCCTGACCGCCGACGTCGCCCGTTATGTCAGAACATGCCGAGACTGTCAGCGACGCAAGACACCGCCGACAAGGCCAGCCGGATTACTACAGCCAATCGAGCCTCCTTGCCGACCATTCCAGCAGATCGGGATGGACTTGCTGGGACCCTTTCCGACGTCAATAACCGGAAATAAGTGGATCGTCGTGGCGACGGACTACCTCACCCGCTTCGCTGAAACAAAAGCACTGCCGAAAGGTAGCGCAGCCGAAGTGGCGAAATTCTTTGTCGAAAACATCCTGCTGCGACATGGCGCCCCAGAAGTCCTCATCACCGACCGAGGAACGGCCTTTACAGCGGAGCTCACCCAAGCCATTCTGAAATACAGTCAGACAAGGCACAGGAGGACAACGGCTTACCACCCGCAGACGAATGGTCTTACGGAGTGGCTGAATAAGACCCTCGCCGACATGCTAGCGATGTACCTCGACGTCGAACACAAGACCTGGGATGCCGTCCTGCCGTACGTAACATTCGCTTATAACACGGCGGTGCAAGAAACAACACAGATCACGCCGTTCAAGTTGGTTTACGGCAGGAACCCGACGACGACGCTCGACGCCATGCTGCCGCACGTAACGGACGAAGAGAATCTTGACGTCGCTACCTATCTCCAGCGCGCCGAAGAAGCCCGACAGCTCGCCCGCCTGCTCGCCCGCCTGCTCGCCCGCCTGCGAATCAAGAACCAGCAGAGGACCGACAGCCGACACTACAATCTCCGACGACGCTTCGTCGAGTACCAGCCCGGCGACCGTGTTTGGGTATGGACCTCTATACGCCGACGAGGACTGAGCGAGAAGCTTTTGAGTCGCTATTTTGGACCGTACAAGATCATCCGACGTATTGGTGCACTGGACTACGAGGTTGTGCCACACGGCATTTCGCTGTCACAGCGGCGCCGCTCACGACCTGAAATTGTCCACGTTGTGCGGCTCAAGCCGTACCACCAGCGTTGACGAACTTTGGGACTTCGCGTAACTGACGTTTGGACTTTATTTCTTTTCGTTGTTTTGTTACTTATGTTTAATAAGTGTCCCTTTGTGTTTCGCTCTCTTTGTAGCATCGGGACGATGCTTTTTAAGAGGGGGGTATTGACACGTGTATTTATATTTATTGGGCGACCAGGTTTCACCGCCTAACAAATCTTATCGCGCAGCGCGGGACGCGCTTGCATGTATCCGAAGTTTCTGGAAAGTTATCGATGCTTCTATCCGCAGTCTGTTGTTGCCGAACCTTGTGTTATCTGATTTATTCGCCTGACGCGAATGATGTAGAACTTTATGGAAGGCACGCGGGTCCCAACGATTAGTCTGGAACATTCGACGATTGCGTATAAAAGCCGATGCGCTTCGACGATGCGTATTCGACGATGCGTATAAAAGCCGATGAACCGCTGATCAGATTTTCGACGATCGCCGACTGTGTTCGCCGCTTTCGTTGTGCTATAAGTGTAGCCTGTTTTGTGGGCACAGGTTCGCCCAATAAAAGCTAGTTTTGTATTCCACCGTACTGCTTCTTTCTTCGCCGTCACTACCACGTGACTATATATATATATATATATATATATATATATATATATATATATATATATATATATATATATATATATATATATATATATATATATATCTTATATCTCATCTGTCATGCCACAAGAACTCGACTCTCTTTGCTCAGTGGGAACTATGCAAATGGGAAGTTAGAATGATAGCTATTGAATTATAATCAATATTGGCCTTTGAAAAAAAAAATAACAGCGGATTGCAGGAGCTTCAACGCCTGCATCCGCATCAATATATTGGAAGCTGATTATCAAATGCACGGCATCAGAGGCCAGTGTATTCAGACCAATCTTCGTGTTGCGAGATCGGTGCTAGAGGGTGTAGCTGATGGGATTGGGCCGGTTGCAATGGTACACCTAGTTTTGGCTAAACTGTTTGGCATGATTAATTACTCGTTCCTGTTTAGTGTACTAGAACATATAGATATTCAATCGCGAATCCTTAGAGGTGTCAGAAAGCATTATGCTAATGGCTCGACGAGGCTGGTAGTGAACGGTTATCTCTCCGATCCGATTAGGCTTTTAACATCAGTAAGACAAATGCCCTATGTCACCACTTCTGTTCTATTTGTATCTAGAGCAACTCTGTACGCACGTTGTGAAAGAAAAACATTTCCAATGGGGTTAAATTGCCAACGAACAAAATTCTGGTTCTTGCATATACCGACAACGTGGTCTTCTTTTATATATTTTTGTACTGATAAAAAGTCTGTAAAGACTGCTCTTGCAATTGCGAAAATATTTTTGTGCAGCTTCTGGTGCTAGCGTTCACATTGAAAAAAAGTTCAAGTTTTTGGTTTGGTCTTCGGGCCAGATTGCCGTCACACAAAGCAGGCATCGAGTGGAAGAAATACCTGCGCTATTTGGGAGTACCTCTCTCACAGTATCGAAGTATCAGCACTCATTGGTGGGAATAAGTTGGAAAAACGCAACCTAAAGTGAATTCATGGCGAAGGCGGAATCGGTCAACGTTCAGCCGTGCTGAAGTGTGCAATGCGTCCGTAGTTTCCCGTCTCACGTATGTGGCGCAAGCACTGCACTTCCCACGACTTCGCATTCAGGCACTGCATCACTACACGCCACGAGAACTAACAGAGGGGGCAGCTTCTTTTGGAGTACTCAAACGTGGTCACGTAGTGAAGTCCGGCTAGGCACAAGCGGGCGAAAGCAAGTTCGCGCCAGTGTTACCTAAGGCGCAGTACCCGCATTTTCCTTTCGCAACGCACGCATGCGCTCTCGCATCAGGGAAACGCGGCGTATCTCACTCGTGTCAGCGCCGTTGACAAAACGGAAACCTTCCTTCCTCTCGTCTTTCCTTTCTTTCTCCTCTCTACTCCTCTATTTCCCTCCCATAGCGTATAGTAGAGCCAACCAGGTGACTATCTGGCTAACATACCTGTCTTCCCAATTTTTCTTCTTATTTTTCCCTTCCTTTCTTCTGCGTACTCCTCCCCTTAATACTCTAGTCACGTGGAGGCGTTGTCCCCGTCCAAGTGAATCGCTGAGCGGCATTGGGGACAACACGGACTGTTCTAATCGGGCAAGCTTCCATTTCACAGCCTTGTTAGGGTACACTCGTTCTCGACACTGTTGTGCAGTATTACAGAGCTCGTCCATTCGTTCGCTTAATTCTTTCTTTGTTTCGTGTCTTGTAAACGAACTGGATTACCTGGCAACTTCAGTCTGTTCTATACGGCTACGAACGATATATGATCGCAAGCGTCGTGTAGAGTATAAGCACGCATATCGCAATTAATATTCTTTTAAATATCAGCGTTGCCTGCAGCCGTCACCTAAAAGACATCCTTCTACTATCTGTATTTGGCACATCTTCATATTAAACGGCCCTTTACTTACAGATTTCAGTGCAGATTCTTGGATGTAAGATTGGCATTGTGCCCCACGTTCTGGTGTGACAGGGCATCGAACAAGGTAGGTTGTCGAGTTCACAGCAGTCCTGTGCACGCAGTCTCTGTATATAGTGAGATATAAAAGGAAGAATATTGTACAAAGACGCTACCTGTCCAAACTTTTGAAGGCGTATGCCGCAGCGGCATTTTTTAGTGGCAGCATCACGGAAACCACATAAGCATATATTGCAGTAGCTCGGAAGGTTGGGCTACTTGGTGGACGTTTGTCTTGTAGAGAAGGGAGTGTATTGCACTATAAATACATGGACAACAGAAGTAGAAATGGACAGGATGCGTGTAGCCTAGTCCACTTCTTCTGTTGGCCGCCTGTTTATAGTGCAATACATTCCATTTTTACAAGATAAGCATATATGTTGCATTAGTAATACGTAATTACATTACATTTATGCCCATCTCAGATGTTGACAAATGAGGGGAAAAGGACATAAAACTGCGATACTTGTATGTTAGATAAAGGAAACCCAAAATAGCTGTCACGTGTAGGAACAACGTCATCGTGTTAAATGACGGTGTTGACACGGGCAGAAAATATCCTAATGACAATGAAGACGCGTAGATACCAGTAATACATTACTCCATCGATATAGTCAGTAGCATAGAGAACGACGGCAGTGATGGCAGAGATAAGCAATTGAGGTCGCTGATGAATCAAGGATTTGCTTAACGTTAGCTCCTGAAGAAATCATTTGAGTATTGGAAGCTCACGCGATTTCAGTACACTGAATACGTTTTCTACGCTGCATGCTACATAGGGCACCAGTACGTCAGCAATGTACGACGTTTCTGCAGGCCGAATTCGGACACAAGGAAGTTGCACCACCTTAATTTACCATATCAGCACACTTATCCAATTTGTATATCCAATTATATTGTTGTAGCAAGCAAAGACGCGTCAGTGCAATGCTTTCACTTACTCACTTTCGAGCACGCTTCATTGAATGCACGTAAAACTCATTGCCGACTGAGTGCTGCCGCCCTGCCATTCCAGCCATGCTTGACTACAGCACTTAGATACTGGCGAACCGAAAATAACTACGTGTGAGGTTCGGTTGAAGTTTATTACATCGAAAAGCAAAGCAATGTTCAAGAGCGAGGCGACCAAACTTCCGGCCTTCTGGAGTAGCGAAAGACTATATTTAATTAGGCTAAGCACTTCTAGCTTGTCTTAATGAAGTATTAAGTAGGCAGAACAGAAATGGTTGAGGGAGTAGTTGACGTTCGGGGTATTTGCGTTAGGCTAAAACGAAGAAGCGTGATACGACTTAGCACACAGTATTACGTGTGGCTTGCCTGAAGAGTAAGTAGCTTCCCCAATTCCTGCGATACCCGTTGCCGCCTATTGCCACCACATATAAGCTAGTTGGATGCTGTTCTTGATCTGTTTAAATCGTTAAACACGTGCATGCCAAAATCATTCGATCTGTCGGACGATGAACATTGGAAGGTGGCTACACGGACTAATAGATCCCGGAACCCCTTGGGAAAAACAGAAAAACGCACATGAACTAAAGACGGGTGGCGGCACCGCCTTCAAGTTTCCGCACCAACTCGCACCGTCACGTCATAAATTCTGACGGCTTCTACTCGGGCCTATAGTTAAGTACAAACCCTACGCAAGCGATCTTGCGCGCGACAGGCGACGCGATAGAGATGGATGTCGGGTTCGCGCGTGGACTGCCAGTCGTACGCCATGTGCGCGACGACACTGAGCGACGTCTTTCCGGTGTTGCCGGTATGATGGCATCAAACACGCGCCGACATTGGCGTGACGCATACTTTATTACTTTGTGTATTTTACTGTAAGGACAATCGTAAAATATGTCTGAAGGTCTTGCAGTAGGTTGTTATCCTTGCACGTATCAAAATTCAGTCGTCTGCTGGTTCCGTGCGACAGTCGCTAGCGCTTGACAGATGTACCTCCAGTCCCGGCTTCGCGTTATTGGCTAGTCGCTCATAGCACTTCTAGACGACGAGCGACGAATTGTAAACTTCCAGAACTGAGCCATCGAGCGACGAGAACGAGAGATCTGTTCAGACGAGGGCCCATTTCTTCGCTCAAAGCCATCGCTCAAAGCCGTCGCGCACGAAATCGCTCTCATGGATCTTGGGCTTAAATTCTTTATCAGTAAAGATCGACTGCACTGGATTCTAAAGGAGCCGAAGACTAAACTCGGCAAGATTCAAGGACTTCTACTGAGCTACGACCGTTCAAATGCGAGAAAAAAATAAATCTGAAATTTGTAACGCCGCGCTGGCGAATCGCCACTGGGGTTTCGGAGTGCAAATCAAAAATATAACTTTTTGATTCAGTTCATCTTCTAGTAACCAGCCACCTCTTACACCAAAGTAACGAAGGGTAGGCTGTAGAAGGAATACCTCGGCAGTCTAAACTGAGTCAGCGTTTCTCTTTGGTGGCCCTATAAATGTGGAAATATATTTGCGCTCTGCTGGATGGTTTTTTACAAGCAGCTTGGTTTTTTACGCACATGATTGTCTCGCTTAACGAGGCTATAATAATACAACAAAGCGTAGCGTACCTGCACAGCAGGTGCCCGCACCACAGGAGATCGACGATTTCGCCGAACGGAGTCTCGGCTAGACACTGGCAGCACTCCACCGTGAAGGACGTCAGTGGCGTCTTCAAGGCGACACCCTCAACAGCCCCGCTTGACACGACTTGGGGTTCGTTCACTGACGTACTGCTGCTGGCTGGTGTCTGAATGGAAACGAACTCGCATAAGCCTCTTTAATTTAGTACTGAGATGATAGTTACGACCTTTTATTTTCTTTCTTTTTTCTTTTTGCGCCAAATGAAAGCCCTCGACCATAAAACGCTAAAAGAATACTCGCGAGCCTCACGGCACCCTAAACTATTTGCTATAACTTTTTCACGAAACAGCTTCAATTTTTTTTATTGAAATGAATATTAGGAGAGGTTGGCGCCTTTATGGTGGCACGGGCTACTCCTTGTCACTTGGCAAAGAAAACAAACGTGCGTAAAAAGGATGAATAGCGACACAAGATATGACACTCAGTAGAACACTGGATGAATAAAAAATATTCACTCCAACAGCACATGACTGGCAAAGTTTTGTGCGTTAGTTCAGTCCACGTAAGCATATATAAGGTCATATATTTTGAACAGCCAAAACACACAATACATGTAATACACTGTAAGTACAAAACAGAATTATACATATTGCGTAAAAGTTGCGATCACCACATAAACCAATTATGAACCACGAACAACATTTATGCTACTCATTTAGCGTATTCGGATCATCTGAAACTTAATATTTTCCCAAAATGTTGGTGTCCTCTAAAAACTTTTTCAGAGCAAGAATTGCTCTTTTGTTTGAAGGCCCGCAGTTGGCCATGGGCCAAGCACCTTTTTTTAGAGTGAATGGTCTTCTGTCTAATAAAAACAAATTTGCTTGCAGCACCCTTCTTTGTGGATCGTATTTCGTGCACTCGAGGCGCTTCAGTATAATTTCTCATGGAGCGCACATGTCATGACACCATGATGCAGAAGTGGTCACGTGGGAACGGTCCCTCGTGACGTTTTGCCGCTCGCTCCGGCTCACTCGGTCGTCTTCTATGTCGCAACTCCTTGAGCGGCCCGACGTAGCGGCATAGCAGACGCCCGAGCGAACCGCTATGAATGGTAAAGAAAGTTTATTCGCTTTGATAGCATTGAGTGCATCTATAGTTTCTCTTAGCATACCATTATCTAAAACCTTTAACAAAGCTTCGCTTTACAAGTGTACACAGGGACATTGCGAGTCGTAGTTTCGGCAAAGTAGCACCAGGGGCCCTATAACGTAAAACTATTCCAATCTGTTTTTATTTTTATCTCCTGACGCCGAATGTACGTAACCACTGGGGCAAGAATCGGGCGGTAACTGGCAGCGTTGTTTGAACAGCCCAATCCAACGCGCGTCTCGTTTATAGAATGCCACTTTCTTTTACTTTCAAAGCCAATGGCATTGCCTACATTGAGCAGTTTTTCTTATCTAACTGGCTGAGAAGAGGAGAGGAGCACGTTCAAGTGGAGAGAGTTCCGATCGGGCTGAGCCAGCACAGTGAAACTAAATAACCGGATGAGAAGGGTGGTGATGGCGTCTGCGATTGGTCGGCTTCTCCTTGCTTAGCTTGCGGTGGCTGCTCGAAAAACGCAGCGGCGTGCAACGGAAGGTTAAAAATTCCGCTAAAACGCATCCTCAGCAAAGTACATAGGGCAGAGCAATGTCCTATTCGTGGCGAAAGGTCTCAATAACACTATACTGCCACGCAAAGCTTTTTTTTTTATTATACGTAAAAAGAAAATTTACTTGCCAACCTTATCGCGCGAAAGTGGAAGGCCAGCGAAGGTGTTAGAAAACCACTCAAATGCCGTCGATGGGGATATGAAATGCTTTATTGTTCTGCCTAGTCTGAGAACAATACCGTTGTTGAGCATATGATTTTGCACTCTTCGACGCTCATCGTATTCACGCTGCTCTTCGGGGCTGGCTTTTAACTTCGCGAGGTGTACCCATATCGGTCTTGCGATAAAGTGAATGCGTTGCTAGGCACGTCTTCCATTTATATATGAAGTTTGGTGATGTCACTCACTGGTTCGTATGCTGCTGTTCTGTTGCCCCTTTCCCACCGGAGCAGCTTATGCAACCGCAAACCGGCAAACACACGCGGGAAGAAGGAACGTGTCTCGCATTGTGTACAGGCCCCTTATGATCCATCATGCCGTTTTGACGCTTGTTTTGTGCTTTTCTTTATTGACACGAATACTGAGCTGTGTGTTGTATGCCCGATTCCGAAGGAAATATGCACTTTTTTTCTGTTCAACTTTTTTCTTTTGCCGACTGACGCAAAAAATCCCGACCAATTAGAGGCTAACAGCTTCGCTGTAGTCAATCCATGCTACCCGGCAGCACCAAGTAGAAAGTGCCACACTGATCGGTGGGCAGTCATCTTCTGTTCCTCTCGGAAAAGGGCAGCCTCCAGCTATTCAGGAAAAAATTCACTTTTCATCGGTGTATAATGCGTCCCCAACGCGTACACGCCACTTTGACGTAGTGAATTTCAGCGGTTTTGTGACATCGCCTGACCGACAGGCAAATTGGGCTCAGCCCGAAAAAGTTTGGCCAACATCAATTTATCAAACGACGCCTTCTTCGCTAATGGTTAAAGAAGGCGTCGAAACAGAAATCATTTTTTTCTTTTGTTTGGTCTATTCATGCAAATCAGTGTACACATATCAATATTAGACGGGGCGTTTTCGCGGTTTTCGTGAGGTCATGCGACACACAGGCGCCGTGGGGGGTGGCTCCAATATTTTTGACCAGTCGTGGAGGGCTGACTGCGGAATCGAAATAGAAAAGTTTGGCATAGTTTTACGTTAAAGTGCTCCAGAACTATGCATTACCAGCAAATTGTTCATGATTTATTAAGTTGTTTATTTATTGGATATTGCCAAGCCCATTTTTGGAACCTTTTAATCAGGGTAATATTTCAAAAAACATGAATACATACTACACTGTGATACACGCAATGTCACTGATACACAATCGACATTCAACCAAACAATTTAATCATAAAAGAACTCAGGACATTGAATTTTCAAAGTATCCGTCCAATGCTCGTTAAAAAATCGGCAGCATGGTTGCAAAAGTATCAGGCAAAATGTTCCCCATTTCTGTTGTTTCAAGAAAGAGAGACACGGAAGGCGTCAGTACGTATTGAGTAAGCTGAATAGGGCTGCTCTGGTTTATACACATGTACATTTTATTCCTGACAGCTGCAAGTAGTATTCTTTATTTCTTCTTGAGTTTCATTTTGGTTCGTTAGTTAAATTTGGCTTGTTGACGCAAAACCAGCTTAGGCTACACTGCGCCAACTTCAAGGCGTTAGAAAATTCAT
This sequence comes from Dermacentor albipictus, assembly GCF_038994185.2. Taxonomy (NCBI): domain Eukaryota; kingdom Metazoa; phylum Arthropoda; class Arachnida; order Ixodida; family Ixodidae; genus Dermacentor; species Dermacentor albipictus. The sequence goes on from NC_091822.1 coordinate 132,376,225, forward strand.
AATAAAACCATTCCTTGCTCTGGAACAATTTTTTTTTTAATATCAGTACCCTTTAAAAGTTTGAGAACATTCGTGAGAGGCATAAGTTGACCTTTTCCTAAAGTTACATTCCTGCAATACATTCCTGCAATTCTGGTGCACAGTTATGTCGGCGCAGCCCTTGCGACGTCATTCAGTCGATGCATTGTCTTATTTTCCTCACGAAGTCTCGAGTACTTCTTCACAGCTTTCTGTACAAGCTACGCCCAAGAGCGCCTCCGGTAACATTCTAGCAGTAGTGATGCCCACTATATAGGCTTGCCTCTTTTGCCATACCACCTTTATCGCATTGATAAATTGCATAGCAAATATACATACACAAGGACAGAAAAAACGAGACCACATACGAACGCTAACTTCCAATAAAATTATTTATTTTCGGCGACCCATGTTTATGTCCGGCACTCATCACATTGCATATGCGCAATTCACACCCATAGAAAGGTTAAATTCTTTGGGGAAAATTGCAGTGATGGCGTGACACGCTGAGCCAAGTAGCTAAATTATTTCATCCTCAATTGTTTCACGTTTTAGTATAGATCACTGATTCTGCTGGCCACAGTACATTAAGCAAACACTGGTTCACAGCCACACGAACTGCAATGACATGCAAGGCCAACCGTCAAGCACGCTCGTCTTGACATTGTATGAGTGTATTCTTAGTCGCTCATTGATACAGCGTCCCGTTTTACCGATATACTGTTTACCACAAGAAAGAGGGACACAATTATTCAAATTGCTAGCGCAGGTGACGAATCTATCTTCGAGCTTTTTCGGCGTGTGGCGACATTTCCTTTGATTACACAGCTTTATGAGCATCTGAGGTGCGGAGAACACAAATTTAACTTTGGAATATTCTGCAGATTTCTTTATATTATGAGACGGTTTATCAATGTACATTATGACAAGCACTTTTTTTGCGTCTGCCAGATGAAGCACCCAGATGACAAACTCTCGGCGCACGCAGCTGAGTTAGCAGCATGGTTTATTGTATCCCTCTTGTGGTAACTAGTATATAGGTCGAACGGAATGCTCTATCAATGATCGGCTAAAATAACACTCAAACAACGTCAAGAAAAACTTGTGCGATATTTGGCTTGCATGTCACTGCAGTTAGTGTGAATGTGGACTATTGTTTGCTCAATGTACTGTTGCCAGCACAAGCTGTGATCCACTAACGTGTGAAATAATTGAGGCTGAACAAATTTCGTGACTTGGCTCTGGGTGTGTCAGCACGCCATCTATGCACATGTCAGAGAACGAATTAACCTTCCTAAGGATGTGTGAACTTCGCATGTGCAATGTGATTAGTGACGGGTATTAAACATGGGTAACCTAAAATAAAGTTTTGTTGGAATTTAGCGCTCATCTGTCGCCTCGTTCCTTATGTCCTTGCCTATATCTGCGCCGCAGTTCACCAATACGTTCTACCAACAAGCTCAAACAGACACATTATTGAAATCCTTTATCTTATTCAATAAAGTCACTTCCCAAGGAATCCGTACATGTGGTTAACCACCGAGGCTTAAACGTGAGGCCCCGGTGTTTATCACTGGGTTAATCCCGACGATTCATTAAACGATGGCTTCGTAGGCTGCCGGATGCTGGCTGCGCTCGGCTGTATGAGCCTGTTCTTGTGCCCGGGCTGCACCATCGGCACGGCGTAGATGAGCCCGTTCCCGGATCTGCTCACGGCATTGCTGATTGAAGGCTGCCTGCTCTTCAGGAGTACGCATGACGCATGGCCTCCACATTTCAGAGCCGGAGAAACCGCTGCGCCTGCGCTCAGCTGCGACGGAGGGAACGATGTCACTAGAGAGTTTTAGTTTAGGGGACGCGAGCGGCTTGCGTACGCAAGAACTAGGGGCGACGGTACTGCGCATGCGCAGACATTGACGTAGGGGTCTGCGAGCTATATTTAACGAACTGAAATGTACATGTATTACGAAGCTGAGCCACTCTCTCTTTTTTTCGCGCATGTGCATGGTGTTGCACCGGAGGAGTTTTCGGCGTACAGGCGACAGAAAGACGCATGGACGGACGGATGAATTGGCTAGCCATATACAGCTTCGCTGTAAAACGTGGCTCAACTTCGTAATACATGTACATTTCAGTTCGTTAAATATAGCTCGTGCTAGAAATTAAGAAACAATAACGCGAAGGGAAGGTGGGTGCAACCGCCAGTGCTGAAATGCCTCACGTAACGTGGCTTAACTCTCGGATGAATGATATGCAAATTAATGCAGTTGTGTTTAACATATATCGTATTGCACCTTAACTCCGCGGCTGTGACTTATAACTGCTTTCATTAATGGAACGTTCCCGCCCCGTGTTCATGGTCGAGGCTTGTCTCGTCGCGCTAGAGCACAACTACTCAAGCTGAGGGTTGGTTGCGTGGATGTGTATGAATGTTTATACAGACAAGGACGTGTAGCAAGTCCATTGTGTACGTCTTGTGGCTGCCGCGAGGCACTTCAGCACCTTATATTTCAGTGTCCTGCTTTCAGTGCGCAGCGAATGTCGCTAGTGAGAAAGTATCATCTCCTTGACCTGCGGTGTGCGACACTCGAGGAATGTTTATACCCCAGTGGTTGTGCGTCTAAACGTGATCAGGCCCATCGCGCCCTACTTGCCTTTCTAGAGTTAACTTAGGTTCACGTTTGTAGCGTCGAAATTATTCTATTCAACATTTTGTAGTAGCGTGACCTTCAGTAAGCGGCCCTACTGTGTGTGATCTGTACTGTGTTCTACTTTAGTATTTATATCTGTCCTGTTGCCCTTCCTTTCCTCTTTCCTCTCCTCCTTCCTATCCTCCATTTCTGTGTTGCTGTCACCTCCCTTCAGAAGAATAGGCAGGCGTTGTGCCCCTTCCGGTGGCATTTGCCAGCCTGCTTCTCGCCTTCCCTTTCCTGTTAACTGTATGTATGTGTCCAAAACAAATAATAGTTACAAAAACACCTTTGCTGGTGCATTCTAATTGAACCTTACGCGTAGTGATTCGAGCTTATGTTCGCGCTATTTATTTTCAGACTTACTTTATGAGGAACAATAAAATTGGGGTCTACCAAAATTCCTCTCATTAACTACCCGCCCTCAGCGGCACCCGTCGACGCTGACATCTCGAGCGTGCAAACTGGTTTACTTTGTACAGACCGTGGTTATTTCCATATCGACAGCTGTTTAGCCCATGTTGAACAGTCAAGAAACTCACCAGGCAATCTTTCTTTTTTCACCTTGTACGTGTAAACGTCAAAAACCGCGAGGAGCGGACTCTTACAGCTACTCGCCTGTAGCTTCGTGGGAAAAGTAACCGTGCATTACGCCTTTCAAGCAAATGAACGCAATATCCAAAGTTTTCCTCATATAATACGTATTACATCCGCGACCGCCGAGTCATCTACTAAGGCTAAAATGCAACTTTTTTTAAATTTTTATCAGTCTGGGAGAGCCTACAAAAACCAGCACGAACCCCAGTCATGTTTCGTTCTTTATTTTATGAACACAAAAGCCATCGCTTGTTCTACAACAATGAGTGATGCAAGAACTCTACAAGTACCAGTTTCATATACGCCACGGCTCGTATAAATAAACCCAAGCGCCATGCCATCTGTCGGGCTATAACGGAAACATCATATGTATTACAACGCACGACCTCCCCTCTAAGAAGGCAGGCACACTGCAGCCCCCACTTTCTAATTACGCTTTATTGGATTGCAGCGCAATCACCACCGAGGCTGATCACAGAGACGGACGCGCGTCGACACTAATTATTAAATTAAATTAATTAAAATAAGATTCCTTTTAATGCCGCGTTACACGGGATTTAGAATGTTTTGTATAATTAATTATATTCCCGGCCGATCTCTTTAGCCGTTACCGTTCTTGTAATTCTAGCCAACTATATTGTGCTCTATACTATTTCCTTCCTCACATCACTGCAAACGTTTTAAGGTGTATTTTTACAAGCAACTGCATGTTCTGACAGGTGAGCTTGCTTGTATGTATCAGTGAATTACCAGCACCCACATCTTGCAGGCCATTGTCTTTCGACAGTGTTATGTATGATACATCAGGCATTGATATAACATCGTAGAACTCATGTTTGCCAAGCGAGGTATAGGGCAGTCTCACGGCACTAGCATTTCCTTATTTAACCCTGTAATGCTCCGACACAGTTTCACAGCAAGGAAAATAGGAACAAATTGTTGAGAATTACGTCTGGCCATGGAAAGTACACTTGTAGAAAAAACAAACATGTTTCACAGTTCAAACAGTTCAGCCTAGTTACTGAATTAATTATTTAGTGATTGGTTTGCTGAGCTATCCACAGCTGAAACTTTACTCCAGCATATTGATAATGCAACTATCGACGTTGCCTTAAGTTTTACACGTTTCAATCAGCACTTGAGGCAATAAACTAGGCGCAGCATATATGATACATTGAGCATTACAGGATTAAATCTGCATCCCCATACGAATACGAATAGACTTGAACCTGCAGTATTTTGCCTACGATACTGAAAATGTTGGATGAGGTCAGTGTACGAATAACACAAGCAGTGCACTGAACTTTTGAATTTCACCTTACCACCTCTTAGTTGCTACATTCCACAGTACAGACACACAGGCATGGCACAAGAAAGCAAACAACATGTTGTGGCCTATAGTTACATGTCTGGTCACCTCTAGAGGACAAAGGGTCAATGTCCATTCGAGGTGTCCGAAAGCAGCCTATTCTGTGAAAGGGTTCGCGACTATCAGAGCCTGGTTGTGCTAATTCCTGCAAGAACCCAACATCGCCAGACCATGAGAACTGCGTGAAATGCTGCTTCCGAATTACCACGTCATTGGCGCCACATCAGCGGCAGAGTCTGGTGGTATTGTACGACGTAGTGGGCGGGATGCCACGAACAGTTCAGCCATTCCGGTCGACCGACGATTACATGACCCGTTAACTAATGGGTGACGATCTAGGATGGGGTACTTAAGAAACATCTCCCGTATGTGCTCTCCCAGAATGACTCAGTGAGCACGCCCAAAACCATGTAGCTTATGCTACGAGAACGACGCAGCTGTAGGTTACGATGTTTTATATGTAGTGTTCTCTGCTTCTGCCAGCACGAGTATGCCTTTCCCTGTGAATACTTTTGCCTTATTTCCTCCATGTGGATAAACCCCTTGTTCTGTTACTAGAACCTCTCGTAAAAGTACGGACGATGGCGTGGGCCCACTTAGCCTCCATGCGACGCCCCGGTAGCGTAGACAAGCTAGTGCGTTTCCAAACCCGCCAATGACGTAGCCTGGAGCTCGACCCTCTGTGTGACGGCAGACTCCGAGAACATGACACCCAAATTTTGCAACATATATGGCAGGCTAATCAAACATTTTTTTTGGGGGGGGGGGGGGGGGGGGAGGGGTGGAGCTTTTTCTGCATTGTTGACGAGTTCCGTGGCTATTGGCTTTCTGAGAAAGTAAGGAAATACACCTGTCCGTTCCATCAGTCATCATTTATGTGCAGACGAAGGGAGGATGCTGCAGACGAAGGAAGAAAACGTTTTATTCCACTTCACGCCATTCGTTTAGGCAAGCCGCAGAGTACCACGCACTATTTCACGATAATCTGGCATTGGAGTGGAAGGCACAAGGTCCTTCTCCGGCGATACTGCGACTGAGATAGCACTCGCCACTCAAGCAGACGACGAAGACAGACACGCGGCGGGCAAACACGGGTATTCACCCGATTCTGTTTTTGACTTGCTCACGGACAAGTGCGCTCATATACGATCTCAATGGCTTCGTGGCTCGCGCTGAGTGCAACTTCTCTTCCATGGCCAGATTATTGCAAAACGCCATTAGGGTTTCGGAGGCGGTCGAGTGTGCCGGGGCCCAACTAATTTATTTTATTTTTATTTAATACATGCTGCAGACCACAACAGGGTCCAAGAAGGACAGGCACAACATAGTAACTGTACAACAGGAATAATAATGCGGCACACAAGACAATACAGATGGCGGAAAAAAAGTGTTAACAAAATTACGACCAAGTTGTAAAATGGTTCCATTCAGGTATGGTACGTGGGAAAAAGGAAAATTTATAGCAGTTAGCTTTAGCAAAATGTGGCGTTAGTGACTGTGTGTGGGGGTGTCGGGTATGTCGGGTGGACAGAGGAGGTAAGTATAAGGAGGGGTCTATAGTGATTTTACGATTCAGTAGCACCTGAAGGAAATTAAGGCGAGATTTACTTTTACGATTTACGAGTGTTTCAATGTTGTTAGTCGCCGTAAGATCGGTAGAATGAACGGATGGATGGATGGATGGATGGATGGATGGATGGATGGATGGATGGATGGATGGATGGATGGATGGATGGAAAACTTTATTTGGTCCTGCAAGTAGTGATAATCAACCACTAAGCGGGCCGCTCCCACGTCGGGACCAAAAGGCCAAGCCTCACGGCCAGGTCTTGAGCCTGCTGAAGAATCATTCATTTGAAATTTTGAATAAATAAACCTGACAGCCTTTCTTTGAATTCGTTCAAGTTTATTAATGCTTTCTTTAGTAAAGGGGTCCCACGCTATAGATTCATATTCTAGTTTCGGCCTGATGTAGGTGTAATATGCTAGCACTTTAATCTTTGGGGGAAGAATGACAGGGAAGAATTAAGGTACGTTATGTGCATGGGCAGGGGTATGGGCCAACGAATTCTGCAGCAGCCTTTGTAAGCGTAGGCGCTACAGATCCTGCAGCTATAAAGTACGAAATTCAGTGTTTACCGTACTTCGTATATTTGTAACCCAGTTCCACAAAAATTAAAAGCGACCGTCATACATTGAACCCGAATTCAGCTCAAACTTTAGTATCTTATATTGCTGCTACTTTCGTTCCTGCACTGATGCGCTGTTTGTTGCCACGCCACAGCATCAGGCTGCAGCGTGAAAGGGCATGGTGAGTAAGTGGAAGATTTGGCTGTCAAAAAATTACACGATAATTTACCAAAAAGTAAAACTTAACCAAACGGGAGTTTTGAGGGTGATAAAATCATAGTAACGTGTTTTATAACGACTGTCATTAGTGCCCGGTGTTAGCCGTGGAATATGCAAGCTTTTTGACCTAAACATTCAAGATTTTTATGCTTGGGCGAATCACACTGCTGTCCGTATATGGAAGAATAGAGTGGGTTCATATGAGATCGAGCGCTGTCTTGAGTGCCACATGAGCTTTCCGCGTGCACACACTGCAAGCGTTCATGACGAACTCAACAAGCCAGCATATGTATCTGCCTACAGTGTAGCAAGCAGAGCTCTGCTATAAGTTTATTTTATTGCTTTAACATGTTTTCTGTGTTTATCTTTTGCTGTACTCGGACTCCAAGCGCAGGCTCTTGCACTTGACATCCGCACAAAGTGCGGTCATCTAACTTGACAGGGCAGCGTACGATGTCCGTGTACGGGTCGACTGCCATTGGGCGTATGCAGTCCCTGCAGAAAGAAAAAAACAACAATATCGGTACCAACTATTCATTAAAAAAGATGAAAGACAGCGTAACCCTAGAACACAGTACTGAGGTCGGCCAGTATCTTGAGATGCATTCCAAGGTTCCTTACAATGCATCTTGCCGTAAACATTTTCATCATCATCGCCGTCGTCGTAATCATCATCATCATCATAATTAGCAGCAGCAACAGCCTATCTTATGTTCACTGCAGGACGAATGCCTCTCCCTGCGATCTCCAATTACCCTTGCCCTGCGCCTACCGATTCCAACTAACGCCTGCGAATTTCCTGATTTCATCGCCCCACTTAGTCTTCTGCCATCCTCGACAGCACTTCCCTTCTCTTCCCTAAACATTTTATTGAACCATTAAATGCCACCTTCTGAAATTTTGGCAATACACGAGGAGTTCTAACTCGCCATCCTAGGAGCATTTTACCGTAAGAATTTCAGAAAAGGCTTCACTAATAGCTGAGATAGATGTAAATGTAATGTTGCTACAAGATGGTGGAATGAGGCTAGGATGAAGCAAAAGCCCCCTAATTGTCTGCAGCAGTGCCTGCAAGCGACATTCGTCGCTTGCCTACTTTCTCATTGGAGATCAGGACCCATGGACTTGATCTCCGAATCTCAGATTTTGATCTCAGGACTTGATGGACGGTAGACCATGGTAGAGTTGTTGCAACCTGGCATTTGAGTCTCTAAAAAGGATCACATTATGTGGAAGCAATGTCTTTAGTGTGCACAGAGCAGTATCTGTTGCCACGCCTTCCACAACTGTCAACGAAGCTTGCAATCCAGAATGCCCAACCATGCGTATCTTAGACAGCGAATATAGAATGCAGCTGTGCAACAATCTTCGTTTACTTTGACAGAGCCATCTGTGTATACTCGGAGGTGCTTCGGGTAAGTCGTGTTCAAATGTTCTAGAACTAGTGACTTGGCTTCTGCAGCTGGAATGCAGCTCTTTTATTGCAGTCGTGGTACACTCAGGTTGCCAATGATGTCCTCGAATGTGCAGGGTGGGTGTATCTTTTCCCTCTGTCTCGAGCAATATAATCCCGAGACTCGAAGCGTGTTCAGTGCCGCATGAAAATTTGAGCATGGCCTGTTACCTACGCATCTTAAGAGGGCTTTGCCGGGTGAAGACTCGCTCAAACGCAGTAGCTGGGTCGTGAGAGTCAAGGAAGCCTGAAGTCGCAGAGGGCGTGGCTCAGCTTCGTACAGCATTTTTTCTGCGATCCTAGCTGAGGGACTCCCATGCACAGCCGAAGAACTTTCCTGCGTATGGCTTCTAAGCGCTCGTATTGGCTATCTGAAGGTGACATCACAGGTAGCTGATATAGGATCCGATTTGTAACCAACACTGTATATAGCCGTAGCATCGACGTCGGGTGGTTGACCCAGTGTATGCCAGCGACTCGCTTGAGCACGTGAAGCCTCTGCGACGATGACGCCACAACGTGTTTAACAGCATGGCGCGAGAGTAGCTTGTGGTCCAAGGTAATGCCAAGAAATACAAAGATGTTGGTGACTCGTCGAATCTGATACCCGTTCAAATTATGCTTTAAACGCGTATAGTTTTTTAATTCCACGAAATAGTATGAATGATGCTTTATCTGTAGATATAGATGAGCCAAGCATTTTCAAGTAGCCATGAATGGCATTTACTGCTCCCTGGGCTATTCGCGCGAGGCGAGGATGCTGGTAGCCGGAGACCCACATGTAGATATCATCAGCGTATATATACATCTTAACGGGTTTCCGATGGTTTAGTATTCTTCGGCGACGTTAAATAACAAGTGAGACAAAATACTCCCCATTGGTAAGCCACGAAATATACCAATTTTATCACTCAAAGTGTCGCCAAGACGAACTCGGATGCGGTGATCATTAAGAAACGTATGTGTGAAGTGCAAAATGATGACCCGTGACACCTATAGCGTGTAACTAGCTGGTGATGACTGTTTAATACACGTAGTCGTAAGCCTTGGAGACATCCATAAAAACAGCGAATGTCGACAGGCCGTCGCATTGTAATGTTCTATGTGATTCAGCGAGTCCAGCAGATTGTCTTGATCACTTACACGCTGCCGAAACCCAGTCATGCGCGACGGTTGTTTCCGACCCTGCTCGGCGTAGCAAGCGAGTCTCGTACACGCCATCTTCTCCATTAGTTTCGTTGCACAGGCGGGCAGCGATACCGGTCGGTACGAGTCCAGAGCAGTCGGATCTTTTCCAGGCTTCAGAACTGGTACCACTCACGCTACCTTCCATAAATGCGGGATGAATAGGGCTAGTGCGTTAGCGATCGCCCATTCGCATTTCCAATAGCAGACTGCACAGAAGCAGGGCACAGGTTTCGCTCTCGTGCGGCGCGCCGCCGAAAGCGCCATCTGGTTCCTCTAGAGCGAACTACTCGACCCTTCTGACGCTGTCGCGAGTTTGTGAACACGAATGAAAGTTTCAATCGTTTCGAGATGCGAATAATGAGCAAAGAGTTCCAAAATCATTTGTGCGTCTCCCATCTTTAAGAGTTTTTTAGCAGTGCGGAAGCTAGTTGATATATACCTAGAGCGCGTAGAACAAGGCATGTGTGTTTATGTCCTTGCTTCTCTTGCACCATTTTATCTATTACAAATAACTGTTGACGCTTTCGTGCGTTATTGTGCGCCAATGAGTGTTTCAATTGTTTCGAAATTGGAGCCGCAAGGAGCGAAAAAGAGCATATTCTGCATGACGCTACGTCAATAAAAGCCAGCGAACGTGGCGAGCCGCCTTTGTGAATGCATGAGAATGCGTTCTCATGTCGGGTTGCTGCTTGTAGAGGGCGCTTTTGTCTTGGTGCTTAGGGTATATACGTTTGTTTCTGAAAATAAAAATCAGTTGGAAGTCAGCGCTTGTCTACGTCGTCCTTTTTTGTCCTCCGTCTATGTATGCGCGGTAAGTGACGATTGATATCGTGACGACGACTGACGTCGACAGAATGATGTCGCTTGCTTGACGACGGCGGCATAATTACGATGGCGAGGCGATGAGACAACTATTGCTTGATGACGGCGTAACACCGAGAGTGACGTGGATGGAGGAATTAAGACGGAATGAAGCCGACAATGAAGTGACGACAATGAAACAAGGACGAAGGTATCGCGACAACGCAACGAAAACAACGGCATAATGTCGAATGCATGACGGACGGAACAACGACTATGGATTGACGACGCAGCAATGACGACCCAAGAATAACGACACTGTGGCAATGAAGCAATGATGACCTGAAATGAAATATATGAAATGACAACCACGACAAAACGATGAACGCATGACAACGACAGACTGACGATGTCGCAGTAGTGACAATGCAACGATGACAACGGTATGACAATGAAGGAATGGCGACAAAGGAATGAATACGATAAGAATGAATGCGACAAAATAACGGCGAAGTAATCACGACGATTGTATAACGACAAAGGCGTGTTTTCTTTGGAGCTCACATCTGCGCTTACGTAGCCCACATGCCACCCCTGCCCGTCTCGCTTTATACCATATCCGGCAGAATTTGCAATATACCCTGGACTAGCCAACGGTGCAAGGCAGCAGCCACCAACCGAAAAGTGAGGGGAAGAGGAAAGAAAGCTTCGTTTTGAAGAGTTCACAACCCTTCATTACTTCTCATTTTTTACGCTGCAAAGCGAAAATGCGAACATTTCATTTCCCTGAATCGAAATTGCATACCACGTAGAAGTGCCAAAAACTCATTTTTTTTTACCATGATTACCGATTCGCCCAAACCTGAAAGACACCTGAACATTATATGTCAAAAGACATGCACACTTCACACGGGATACACGCGAAAGCACATAAAATGAACTCGCCCCTTCTTTATGACGATTCACACCAGAGCGTAGACTGGCGGAGCTGCATTCATGCGTTAATGCAAAATTCTTTCGCGATCTTAGTTAATCGTGCAGCATAATCTTAAAACGAAGTTCCCGGCACCCAGCCTCTTCATGCTTTTATATTACAATACGTATATATTTTCTTCACGTTAATAGCGCTTAGAAATAGAAACAGGATGCACTAAAAAAAAAGACAAGTTGTGGCTGGTTTAACTGACGTGCGCTCTCATTTTATCTGCCTTCATCACCCCTCAATTGCGAAATGTTTTTGTTTTCGTAACCTTCAGATACGTTTGCAAAGGAAGCCTCTGGTTTATCAGATCTAGCACTTCACCTGTTTTGCGTAGCTGATTCAGGCAAAAAAAAAGCAATAAGAGCGTGTCTCACCTGCAGATCAAGCGTTCGCAGAGCTCAGTGCTTATTATTTGCTCGAGTGGCGTATCGGCCAAACAGACGCAACATTCAACCACCGCATCCTCTTGAACTGACTCGGAACTTGAAGACACACCGCTGATAGTCTGGAACGAAACATTAACAAAAATGACTATTACCGTGCTCATACGCATGCGCACATTATATAAATGTTTGGTTGTTAGTTATACGTCATGGGACTACGTACTTTTTTTTTCTGTCTTCGGCATCTTGCGTGCCGACGGTTGGTGAACGGTCGATACGGGACACTGCTTTCGAAGCATACAGTTAACATAGCCTCGCTCTTCTCCTGGGCCTTTTATAGCTGCTTCCCTGACTAATATTCGCACTTGGGCCCAAATGTACCGAAGCTCGAAGCGGGCGATCTCTCTCTACTTGAAATGAAATGAATGAATGTTTATTTTGACAGAAATAAAATACAAAGAATTTATGTCAAAGAGGCTGACAAAAAGGCACGAATGCCTGACTAAGTGGAAGCCCCCTTCCCCGACCCATTCCCAGTGCACAAAACACTTAAGCACGCAGAGTAAGCATGGTACACAAAGTGCATACATACACAAAAAAAAATGAAATGTACATGAAATATGCAACAGAAATACTGAATTTGATTTGTGTGCAAAAGAATGAACAGTCATACCTGAAGCGACAGCAAATACATGTTCACTTTTTTTTTCGAAAATGTTTAGGGACGGTGATCCATTTATTATAGTAAGTAAGCCAGGGTGATGATTAAAAAAATCTGCTACTATGAATGCCTGCTTTTGCATGCCGTAATTGTTACGGATCTTGCCCTTGTTGTAAATTAATTGCCTTGTGTTATATTTATGTTCATTCGGGAGGTATGTTTTAAAAAAGGCGCTTTCATTGTGTCTTACCTCTTTAAATATTGCAATGGCTGTTTTTTCGTTAATAAGGTTTTCTAAAGTTAAGATACAATTCTTCTTGAAAAGAGGAGTGGCTTCTATAGGGCGCATTCTCAATTACCCGAATCATGCGATTCTGTAAGGTTAGTAAACTATGGATGTTAGTTTTCGTCGTGGTACACCACACAGATAAACAATATTGGAGGCGCGAATGCATTAGGCTATAGTATAATTGTTTTTTTAATCTAGAAGATAATAGACGTTTTAATTTATTAATAATACCGATGGATCTTGCAATGCTGGTTTTAATGTTGCCGACATGACTGGACCAGTTTAAGTTTTCTTCAAACGTAACACCAAGGAACCTCTGGCACGTAGAGCGTATAATTACTTCATCACGGAATTGTAAGACTAAGCTATCATCAATACCTTTGCTACGAGGCCGAAAAATAATGTATTTTGTCTTTCTAGTGTTTAATTCCAATTTATTTGCTCTAAGCCAGTCTGAAAGATTACTGAGCCAAATATTTGCTTCGAACACCACTGCGCCGTAGCGCTCTGCTCAATGCAACCGCGGTCATCACTTTCTATGTCTAAAACGTTGAACACCCTCTCCATTGGTCATCATCATTATTAGTGCCAAGTTTAGTAGTAGCGGTAATATTAACAATAATTCCCCACTACCCTGAACAGTGACTGAATCAAGACTGTCAAGGGGTAAACGAAAGGGCACAAAAGATTGTGCAGGCTGAAGCATCCTACCACGAATATCGGCGTTAATGCGATCAGCATTGAAGCAATGCAGCGACACACAACATTGCGAACGCCGAAATGCGTCAGTACGAGAAAGAGAGAGAGAGAGAGAGAAAGCAGGAAGGAAAGGCAATTTGTCACCCTACACGTGGGAAGGGGAATGATGGGGGAGTCAAAGAAAGAAATAGAGAAGACATGAGTCTATATCGCACTTGCGCATGCACAATTCACACGGGATACACGCGAAGGGTTCTACTGATTGCAAGACGCAGATGCAGCATGTCTACAGTCGGGCACTCAAATCTGTTGCCTTCGTGTACTGAAGAAGCGCTCGAATGAATTTCTGGGCTGACGAACTGTGAGACCAGGCTCCCGAGACTTTGCTTCTGTAAATGGCCTATCTTCCCGTCTATTCAAGGCACACCGGAGAGTGATGTTGACTGTCGAGGCAAGAACAGTGGCACAGAAAATAATTGATGGTCTCTTCACGCTTGCACTTGGCGCACACTGGTGAGCCCGCCATTCCAATATATGATTTCCTGGGAGTTGCTGAATGCTACGCCTACCCACAGCCGGCATAGCAGTGTTGCGTCGCGTCGTGAAAGGTTTGCTGGCGATTTCAGTTTCAGTGATGGGTCGAAGCTGTATAATCGGCTGTACCGCGGTGTATGCCGGTAACAACGTGGTGGTACGCGCTGGATTGCGAAGCTTTCTTGCAGCGTCTACTCTCGGTAAAGGTGTAAGGAATGTCCGCACTCCAGCCTGGGCACACCGGGAAACGTCATCGGCGAGGTGATTACCAGCGATGGTACAACGTCCCGATAGCCACTGAAATATATCATGTACTCGTTCAGAAGCGCAATTGTATTTTTTTTTTATGTGGGACACCAGCTGGTCGTAATTACCACGTCGTCAACCTCGCAAGCTTTGGAGGGCTGCTTTCGAATCACCAAGTATTGCCCATTTGCTAGGCGATTCTTTTACAATATATTCCGCAGAAGCGCAAAGAGTGGTCAGCGCGGAATCTGTAGATGTTGTGACGTGCGCTTTAAACTTGGTGACGACCGATTGAGATTGCACAACAACAGTGCCCGTCGAACTTTCCGAGACCGAACTGTCCGCGTGAATATGGATTCGGCTAGCGTATGAACAATGCAAAAGTTCCAATGTTGTCTGCTTGAAAGCCGCGGTGGTGAGGCTTGCCTTCTTCACAATTCGTGGAACAGCAAGGTACACAGGAGGCTTTTTCAAGCACCACATAGGGGATGGCGTTGTTGCTGGTGAGTATCTCAATGGCAAAGAGTGCTGGTTAGCCACAATTGGTCTGGAAAACGCTGCCTTGGGTCTTTTCTCAGGCAAGCGAACGAGATGGTCAGGGACTCTGGATCATCATCATCATCATCATCATCATCATCATCAGCCTGGTTACGCCCACTGCAGGGCAAAGGCCTCTCCCATATTTCTCCAACAGCCCCGGTCATGTACTAATTGTGGCCATGCCGTCCCTGCAAACTTCTTAATCTCATCCGCCCACCTAACTTACTGCCGCCCCCTGCTACGCTTCCCTTCCCTTGGAATCCTGTCCGTAACCCTTAATGACCATCGGTTATCTTCCCTCCTCATTACATGTCCTGCCCATGCCCATTTCTTTTTCTTGATTTCAACTAAGATGTCATTAACTCGAGTTTGTTCCCTCACCCAATCTGCTCTTTTCTTATCCCTTAACGTTACGCCTATCATTCTTCTTTCCATAGCTCGTTGCGTCGTCCTCAATTTGAGTAAGACCCTTTTCGTAAGCCTCCAGGATTCTGCCCCGTACGTGAGTACTGGTAAGACACAGCTGTTATATACTTTTCTCTTGAGGGATAATGGCAACCTGCTGTTCATGATCTGAGAATGCCTGCCAAATGCACCCCAGCCCATTCTTATTCTTCTGATTATTTCAGTCTCATGATCCGGATCCGCAATCACTACCTGTCCTAAGTAGATGTTTTCTCTTACCACTTCCAGTGCCTCACTACCTATCGTAAACTGCTGTTCTGACTGCTAAACATTACTTTCGTTTTCTGCAGATTAATTTTTAGACCCACCCTTCTGCTTTGCCTCTCCAGGTCAGTTAGCATGCATTGCAGTTGGTCGTCTGAGTTACTAAGCAAGGCAATATCATCAGCGAATCGTAAGTTACTAAGGTATTCTCCATTAACTTTTTCCCCATTTCTTCCCAATTCAGGTCTCTGAATACCTCGTGTAAACACGCTGTGAATAGCATTGGAGAGATCGTATCTCCCTACCTGACGCCTTTCTTTATTGGGATTTTGTTGCTTTCTTTATGGAGGACTACGGTGGCTGTGGAGCCGCTATAGATATCTTTCAGTATTTTTACATACGGCTCGTCTACACCCTGATTCCGTAATGCCCCCATGACTGCTGAGGTTTCAACAGAATCAAATGCTTTCTCGTAATCAACGAAAGCTATATATAAGGGTTGGTTATATTCAGCACATTTCTCTATCATCTGATTGATAGTGTGAATGTAATCTATTGTTGAGTAGCCTTTACAGAATCCTGCCTGGTCATTTGCTTGACAGAAGTCTAAGGTGTTCCTGATTCTATTTGCGATTACCTTAGTAAATAGTTTGTAGGCAACGGACAGTAAGCTGATCGGTCTATAATTTTTCAAGTCTTTGGCGTCCACTTTCTTATGGGTTAGGATTATGTTTGCGTTTTCCCAAGATTCCGGTACGCTCGACATCATGAGGCATTGCGTATACAGGGTGGCCAGTTTCTCTAGAACAATCTGCCCACCATCCTTCAACAAATCTGCTGTTACCTGATCCTCCCCAACTGCCCTCCCCCTTTCCATATCTCCCAAGGCTTTCTTTACTTCTTCCGGCGTTACCTGTGAGATTTCGAATTCCTCTAGGCTATTTTCTCTTCTATTATCGTCGTGGGTGCCACTGGTACTGTATAAATCTCTATAGAACTCCTCATCCACTTGAACTATCTCATCCATATTAGTAATTATATTGCCGGCTTTGTCTCTTAACGCATACATCTGATTCTTGCCAATTCCTAGTTTCTTCTTCACTGTTTTTAGGCTTCCTCCGTTCCTGAGAGCATGTTCAATTCTATCTATATTATACTTCCTTATGTCAGCTGTCTTACGCTTGTTGAATAACTTCGAAAGTTCTGCCAGTTCTATTCTAGCTGTAGGGTTAGAGGCTTTCATACATTGGCGTTTCTTGAACAGATTTTTCGTCTCCTGCGATAGTTTACTGATATCCTGCCTAACGGAGTTACCACCAACTTCCATTGCACACTCCTTAATGATGCCCACAAGATTGTCGTTCATTGCTTCAACACTAAGGTCCTCTTCCTGAGTTAAAGCCGAATACCTGTTCTGTAGCTTGATCTGGAATTCCTCTATTTTCCCTCTTACCGCTAACTCATTGATCGGCTTCTTATGTACCAGTTTCTTCCGTTCCCTTCTCAGGTCTAGGCTAATTCGAATTCTTATCCTGTGGTCACTGCAGCGCACCTTGCCGAGGACGTCCACATCTTGTATGATGCGAGGGTTAGCACAGAGTATGAAGTCTATTTCATTTCTAGTCTCGCCGTTCGGGCTCCTCCAAGTTCACTTTCGGCTATCCCGCTTGCGGAAGAAGGTATTCATTATCCCCATATTATTCTGTTCCGCAAACTCCACTAACAACTCTCCCCTGATATTCCTAGTGCCAATGCCGTATTCCCCCACTGCCTTGTCTCCAGCCTGCTTCTTGCCTACCTTGGCATTAAAGTCGCCCATTAGTATAGTGCATTTAGTTTTCACTCTACCTATCGTCGATTCCACGTCTTCATAGAAGCTTTCGACTTCCTGGTCATCATGACTGGATGCTGGGGCGTAGACCTGTACAATCTTCGTTTTGTACCTCTTATTAAGTTTCACTGCAAGACCTGCCACCCTCTCGTTAATGCGATAAAATTCCTGTATGTTACCAGCTATATGCTTATTAGGAATCCGACGCCTAGTTCTCTTCTCTCCGCTAAGCCCCGGTAGCACAGGACGTGCCCACTTTTTAGCACTGTATATGCTTCTTTTGGCCTCCTAACTTCACTGAGCCCTATTATATCCCATTTACTGCCCTCTAATTCCTCCAATAGCACTGCTAGACTCGCCTCACTAGACTCTGGATATATGGCGAAAATGCGCCTGGAGTGCATCGACAGCTATATAAGTCGTTATTGGGTTGCAACGGTTGAAGCGCATCGAGTTAACCCCAGACATGTTCCAAGGGTTTGGCCTTGAATGCCTGTAGGACACGGATGTTAGTTTCGTTAGCATTGGACAGCACTGGTGTGCTATACTGCTAGTATCCTAGGAAGAGCGTCCTGTATAGTTGAAGCACAGATGCCATTGATTTGCACCACGTGTTACCGGCTAGAAACCTTAGTATATGGGTGATAGAGGAAATCCTCTTCAAGTAAGAGATATGGGGGCTCTATGAAGGGCCTCTGTCGATAATAACGCCTTGAAAAATCGGCAAGATTTTGCCTATGAAATTTTTTGTTCTTCAATAGAATTGGGGTACCAGGTCACGGATTTGTGGGTAAAAGCGACTAAGGCGCACTTCTCAGTCCAAATGCTGAGGCCTTGAACATGCAGGTACGGCAATGTCAGTCACTGCTTCTTGGAGCCGTGCACGCACCTGACGACATGTAACTGCCAAAGCCCATATGCATATGGCGTTAGCTGATATAGAAAGGTTGACTGTATGTGGTAGAGCGTCGGCAAGTCCAAGGGTTGCAAGGTTGAACAAAGTAGGGCTAAGAACCCCGCCCTGCGGGACGCCACGGCAAGTGTAATGATCAGCAGTTAGACCATCTGCAATTTACCCAAAGAAGGATCTTTTGAATAGATAGCTCCGAATATACTGAAACATTCATCCACCAATTCCATTATTTTCTAGGGCATCAAGGATGGTTCATGCGTTAAATTAAAACAGCCCCCTTTTACATCGAGGTAAAGTGAAACCGACATAAGCTTGAGGTGGTGCTGTTGCACATTGGTTACGACGTCGATGGCATTCTGAACAGAGGAGCGACTTCTAAACCCAGTCATGGCCTCGGGGCATATGTTGTGGCGCTCAAGATACCACTCAAGGCACGTGAGAACCATTTTTTCCATAACCTTCCCAGCACAGCTGGACAGTGCAATAGGTCGGTAAGATGATAGGTCAAGTGGCGGCTTAGGTCAAGTGGCGGATTTCCCGGTTTTAGGAGTGGCATCAAGCGGCCGGACTTCCATCCTTCAGGGACACATATGTACGAGGAATGTATGCTGCCAGGCATACATTCCTCGTACATGTCCCTCCCTCGTACATCCTCCCTCGGGTCACACGGGGCCACCTAGCAGCGCCGGGATGAGGTCTACGCGTGGCACGTGTATTACTATATATTTGGACAAGACTGACTAAATATATGCAGAATGTTTCCCATAACTTGAACCAAGGATATAAAAACAAAAGTGGTTAACCGCAAGTGAATGAAACCAACGACAAATGGTTTGCCGTCATGCGTTTGCCATGAGAAACGCGTTCTGACCATTCTTGTATGCCAGATCGCTCTCTGCTTTCTATCTCGATGCAGGGAAACTGCGGTAATTTCTCAGGCTGATGGCATGACGATGGCGTCCAATTGTTTGTAGTGTTCGATGTCGTTGCATTCGAAACTTTATCATAACTACCAATTTAAACGAATTTCTTCGTAAGCTACGTATCGAGACCCGCTCTACGATTTTGGTAATGTTACGTAATGTTTAACGAAAAATAAATACAATTTGCGGGAAAGTTTCGCGTGTTATGAAGAAGGTGACATCTACAACACAAGCGTGTGTATCACCTGCGAGAATGTGTATCACCTGCGAGAATGCAACACCAACTAGTTCATGTATCCATCATATTGCAAAGTTTTAGGGTGTTGGGAGACGGGCCAGTGCAAAATTGCAAAAAAAATGCACTGAAAAATGAATTTGTGATGCTCATTGCGCCGAATTCTTGTGGCAGCGCGATACAACTGATACCGGACCGGAAGGCTAATTAATTGGTTGAAGCTAGTTTATTCAGACTAATTCCTGAAGTAGGTGCAATCTACATGAGTAAAGTAGCTGAAAAAGTCGCTGGGATCTCAAAACAATATGTTGCGTGTCAGTCCTAGCTTGCTGAGCTAAGTTTGTTGCTGCATCTGCTCTAAAAGCTAAGTCGTCGTTAACAAAATGCATAATTATGCCACAGAAGGTGTGTGCTCAGATCAAAGAATTTAAATATGCATGCTATCAGAAATGCTTGTTTCACGTGCTTCCAGCCCTCGCGCTCCATCTTGGTGAACGCTGCTCCATCTTGGTGAACGCTGCTCCATCTTGGTGAACGCTGCTCCATCTTGGTGAACGCTGCTCCATCTTGGTGAACGCGGCTCCATCTTGGTGAACGCGGCTCCATCTTGGTGAACGCGGCTCCATCTTGGTGAACGCGGCTCCATCTTGGTGAACGCGGCTCCATCTTGGCGAGTGTGGCTCCATCTTGGCGAGTGTGGCTCCATCTTGGCGAGTGTGGCTCCATCTTGGCGAGTGTGGCTCCATCTTGGCGAGTGTGGCTCCATCTTGGCATACACGTAAAATGCAAAAACGTATTATATCGTTCAAAGCTGACGAATTCGATATGTCAATTTATATCTTACGTGAATTTTTTACGTTGTGCTCAAGGGTTCTGCAAAAGCTGCATTTCCATATTACTGAACTTCTTTAGATTCATGTGTAACATATCAATATTGTCCACTTTAGATGTAATATGAATGAAATTCACAAAATTGGGATATCGTTTTTCGTTGCTGAGTTACGGAGTTGTAAACTTGATGGTCTTGTTTTCTGAAAATTTGCGATTTTTGCCAACCTTTAGTAAAAAATTGTAAATGATCTAAATCAAGAATTGGAAACCAACAGTCACTGATTTTAAGCTTTTCTTTTAAATGTAACAAACCGTCATATTTGATGCAGTGGTTGCCGAGAAAGACGAATTCTCCTTTTACATGTATTTAGATGTATTTACCCGAGCTAAAGCTTCATCTTAACTCTTCGATTGGACGATAGCAGTGTGCACGCAGGAATCCATGAGCTTTCGTCCACCAGCTCACGATGCTGCATTCGGCCACCGACAGGGCTGACGGTGCACCGACGATTATTCCTCCGATTAATCGTCTTTGTCGGTGCTTTTCGCACTGTCATCGGTTTCGCCGAAAATCCGCAGATCCCGGTGTTAGGCAACGTGTTCTGCGACTCGATGATCTCATCGTGAGGCGCGACAATGAACACTCGGGGTAGTACTGAGAACCTTTCGTGAGCTTTAATGGCGACATAAAAAATAGAAGTAGCAGCTTTGTTGTGCCCTCCGTTGATCCGCTCCGCGTAGTAGATTGGCACTGTTTTGACGGCCTCTTTTTTTCCTTCTACGTACTACCAGGAGATTATATAACTCCTTTGCCGTCATTAGCATTCGACGCACATATATGCCTCGTATATATATCCGCAAACGCAACCACCGAGATACCAAACGACCCAGCAGCAGACAGCAGCCAGCAGCAACAGAAGCAGCAGCCACACCAAACCCTGGAGGGTGTAGGCAAATAAAGCTTCACAGTACGCTGCAAGAATATATGCAAGAATGTATGCACGCACCTCACTCGCCTCTTCATCCAATGCAGCGCCATCGTTGACCACGGAGCGAATGAACTGCTCACAAGTCCGGCCCGGGTGGATCGTGCTGCAGGCCACACAGTACTCGTTCCGGCACGATGGGCAGCTGAGCCTTTGCGTACCCGGCCTGACCGAGAACTTTCCTGGACAGCCCTCGACCGGGCACCGTAGAATGGCCAAGGGCAGCAGCTCTTTGTGGAGCGCGTACTCCCTTTCAGTCATCACCTGCAGTGCGGAGGCACAATATATCTGCTATGACTGAGAAGAACAAAGATAATCCGAGGGGCTGTATCTTTTTTTTTTCAGTCGACCGTTCGATGACACAGAACATGAAGCTAGATAAAGCATAGCGGACGTTAATTATTTTGTTTAATTGAAATGTTGAACTAAAAGTCATGCAGATCCAACGCACATCTTGGAATCTATGTGAAGCGAAGCGTGCGCGAAGGGGTTAATCAAATGCTGTAAATTTGCCCATTTCATTCCGGCATCTTTGGCACAAAGGAAACTGGCACGCGCATGCGCACCTGTGCTACTCAATATCGCGCAGCGGTCATCTCAACGAGCTACAGTGGGCGTCGGCACGATAGAAATATAAGCGCGATTGTGGCCTAATGGCTGAAGCATGGGACTGCTGTGCTGGAGAAACAGGGGTCGTTAGATCCCACCATTGGGAACGTCTCTCAATTGTTTCATGCATGAGCTATTCTGCAAGACAGCAGCAGCACCCACCAGCCACCGTCGGGAAAGTCCGGGAGAGTTCGG
The DNA here is from genome assembly GCF_038994185.2 of Dermacentor albipictus. Classification (NCBI taxonomy): domain Eukaryota; kingdom Metazoa; phylum Arthropoda; class Arachnida; order Ixodida; family Ixodidae; genus Dermacentor; species Dermacentor albipictus. The sequence goes on from NC_091822.1 coordinate 132,398,216, forward strand.
AAAGAAAGCTTCGCTTTGACAAGTTAGAGGAAAATGAAAGCGAACGAAAAGTTAAGTTGCCGCACGCGGTGACCCAACCCGCATCTTCAGCATTTCGCGTGCGGCACTTTTCACTTTAGACTTTTGTTTCCCTTTAATTTAATGCCCTTTACCTCCTTAACATTACAGACGAGAACACACAGCAGCGTTTAATGCACTGCTTATCGCGATCATCAAAAGGAAGGCTGTGAGGGACGATGCTATCACCCCAACGCATGCATTGATAGCAACTTAGAAAGCTCCTAAACAGGTCAGTCTTCTTTTTCAGCCATAATTTCTATACTTACAGATTTCAACGCTGACTCTTGGATGTAAGAGTCGCAGGAAACGCCTCCCTCTGTGACGACGGGGCAACGCACAACATATGTGAGCGAGCCAACTCCAGTCGTGTGAATGCACTCTCTGCAAGGACGATGGATTAAATAAATCAACGGTTGCAAGTCTTCATTGAACACTCGTTAATGTGGTGTGCAATGTTAACTTATCCTGCTCGCCTACCAATGCAATGTCGAGTGGCATAATACTTCGCAACTGCATTTCCAACTTTGCGGCGTGTTTTATTCTTTTTCTCTCGTTAGTAGCTATATATAAAACGCGCGTTTATCAATCAGCCTAAAACATCATCCGAATGCAGTGCAGTTGACAGCTGTCAACGAAAACAACCCGAATGGTGTTGAAAGAGCGCCATCGCTTAGAAGCTCGTGCCACTTCTAAACGCGACGTTGTGCTAGAGACTGCTCCATTCGGGAGTGGCGCTCGTCGCGTACCTGTAACTACGTTTTCCCCAGTTTTCTTATTTTTCGGGAATTACGCTTACTCCACTTGACTGCACTCTGGAAGAGGACATTCATTCTATTTGCGGAGTTCTCGTATCCCTCCCGATGGAGTTAAATACGACAAAAACGCTCTAAATCTGATCAAACTGCGCGATAACGAGCAGCATACGGACTAGCAGAGGACTTCATGTGAATTCGTTATCACCCGACTTCCTTTATCGGACACTGAAACCAAAGCACACGGATGTTTTCGCATTCCGCGCCAATCTGAATGTGGCGACCTCGCGCTCAGCAGCAGCACAACTAAGCCACCACAGAGAGTCGCAAGCGGTTCATCGCGCAAAAGGAGTTGCCGGCACAGCGTTTTCTTTCCGAGCTAACGGTCTGCGCAGATTAACCAGTGATGGCGCATTGACTGTCCAGGTTGTTCAAACGGTCGCCGTTTGAACAACCTGAACCTTCAAGGTTGCATTAAGCATCATGCAGGGTCGCGTGCAACTGTCCTGGTTACGCCGAGAGAACAGCCGCATGCTCTGGCGATATATTGTGCAAGCATACAGCGGGGTAAATTGCCGCTTGTAAACAAATCATGGTCGATGTCTTATCGCCTTACCTGCAGAGGAAGTGGCCGCATGGAGCGACTTCGACAAGGTCCTCGTAAGGCGATTCAGCTAAGCATGCGCTGCACTCGAGCATCAGGACTTCGACTTGCGCCGCCGCCGCCCGAGCCGACTCGGGCCATGAGCTGTGGCCGGGTTGAAGCTGCTTCGGCACAGTTTCACTCCGATGAGACTACGGACAAAAAAAAATACAGGCGAAAAATAATGCATAACGTTCGCTTCTATACGATGCCACTCAACCGTCCCGTACGCGATGTTGGGCATAACTCAGAAATGAGAAAGAGAAAACGTATTCATTGTTATTATCGTCACATTATTACAAAATATAGGGTGGGAAACGGTGCAATTTCCTGCATCGGGAGTCAGAGGGGATGGAATAGGGGAATCGGGTGTGAAAGGTAGGCTTGGTTTTAGATCTACTCCTCCCGCCTCGAACACAATTACAGCTTTCTTTAGTTCGGTTCGCCCTGCGCTGTACACATAACGGTAGGGTACCAACACGCCCAAACGTGGTAACAAACGGCGCACACAGAGAGAAATGCTACATTCAAGGTCCGCCGATAAATAAAACAGTTCATAGTGCTGGAAGCTGTAGAAATTTTTCACAACTTGCCTGTATGCAGGTTGGGCTTTAGAAGTCGTAATACTTAACAGCGCTGTATCTAGCCATCGCCTCGTTTGAATGAATTAGGCGCGTTGCCGCGTTCAGTCTAACTCCCTGACTTGCACATTTATTGACTGCTCAGCAGCGTACGGCACCCTCCGTTCCTCATCATCGTCATTAACGTAAGCATACTCAAGTTTCCACTATAGGATCTGAATGCAAGCTACTCGAACGGCAGCTTCTTTAAAATAAACATCATAAAAGAGGGGTGTGGTTGCCACTTGCTTGTTCGGGATTTCGCGCTGTTTCCAATATAACTTTAATTTACTGCAAAGGAAACCCGCGTGTCGTAATCTCGAGTCATTCCCCTGTGCCAGCCACTCCAATCTAAATATAGGAGACTTAATTTGCCGTAGCCCTGCGATTTCCGATCACCTACTATTTCATCTTCTTGCCGCGGGCCTTCTTTACTATGTTTCTATTTTGCCTTTAACCTGTGGCATGTTACCATTTCTAGGCACCACATTAGCGTGGACCCACTTCCTGCTAACTTCAGCTGGAATGTGAAATTCGTGTTTTCTTTCTAATCTGTATTAAACAAAATTTACTCAGTTTTAATGTCCCTCTAATCGTCACTGAGATCCCTATATCATGTTATCATTACGCTTAAATCATCTGCTTAAATCATTGGATGCATTTCTGGAGGCGCAGGGGGCCAAAATAAAGCAAACTAGTGCATTTTAGTCCAAGCTCCGCCGACGCATCCTAAAGAAGCTAAATCGTAAATACGTGGTTGTTCCAGGTGCATATGTAAGAAATTGGCAATTATCCGTGTGCCTTATTTCCCCAGTCTCCGAAGACCTGTTTCCTGCAAATATTTATGCCGTGAAGCGTCTTTAAAAAAGGCCCGAACAGGGTCGCTTGTTGAGACCGATGTAACGAACACACGTTATATCATTATGGCTTATATATTTGCAACCATACCAGCCAGGTGCCTTGCTTTGGTATCGTTGCGAAGAGGAAACAAGCCGTTGCTCGACCATGCATGCGTGTCGTGCACAGATGACGAAGTTGTCACACATGCATGACTCATCCGGAACTGTATTTAACTTTGCACGCGTGGCGTTCAGAGAGCCGTAGCTCGGTATAGTGCGTTTTTCCATACAAGCAGGAATAGTCGCGTTTGAAAGGGCTCACTAGGCCATCATAGGTGTAAGATTTATCAAGCTCGAACTGCTGTTCATCGGGTGTTGCAAGGCATACGAATGTGCGATATGTTGCAAAAAAAAATTTGACGTTTGCTCGGTTATGCCTCCGCGTATCTCTCCGTGTATCCTAACTTCTCTTATCCCAATCTCTCTTACCTCGGTCTCCGTCCGTCCATTGCTCATACTGTTCGCTGCCTTCTGAACAAGGAGTTCCTTCTGCATCGCTGCTTCTCGGTTGATGGCTGCTTTCGCAGCAGCGACGCAAGCCGGTGGCCGGTCGCGCGACTCGCTGTCGTCACCCCGACTGGTCCTCGTGTTTGGTTTCTCTGGATAAGTCTCGCTGGGCTCGCCAGCCGTCGCGGCCGCCGATTCCCGCTGCGACCGGCGGCGCTCCTGCTCGTATGCCTCGCAGGTCCGGAATTCGTGCACGGCACAGCATTTGAGGCATGTGATGCTCTCGCAGAGTTGGCATTTCAGTTGCTCCGCGCTAACGCCAACGAAGGCTGTAAATTCGCAACCCGTGCCGGCGCACCGCACTTGCATCTCGTCCTCTTCGTCATCGAGCTGCGGGTGGAGAAACGACGAGAAGTTTAGAGAGCGATGGTTCGATAGCATTCATTCATTCATTCATTCATTCATTCGTTCATTCGTTCATTCGTTCATTCGTTCATTCGTTCATTCGTTCATTCGTTCATTCATTCGTTCATTCGTTCATTCGTTCATTCATTCGTTCATTCGTTCATTCGTTCATTCGTTCATTCATTCGTTCATTCATTCGTTCATTCATTCATTCGTTCATTCATTCATTCGTTCATTCATTCGTTCATTCATTCGTTCATTCATTCGTTCATTCATTCGTTCACTCGCTCACCCCTGTATTCTAGAACTCTTCTCCACTCCACTGTTCATGGAGACCTCGCCTCAAGAAAGTGGATGGTAGCGCCACCCCTCGACAGAAGTCGTCACAGTATTTCACTGATACAACACAAGGAACGCGCTGTTAACACTGGCTTCCGAGAGCGGGGGCGATTTGGCGTCGCGACGATGCCCTCTCCCCTCACGCAACGCCTGGCGCGCTACTGCGGCAGCGTGTGTGCACTTTTGCCCGCTCTGCTCCACTGAGGCTCTCTTGTGCCGCGACGTCGCGGCCAATTTAGGCGCTTTCTTTCTCCTGCAGACGCGGGACACCGGCTTTTTCGCTCAGTGAGGCATTTGACGCTTTCGCATCAAAATTAGCCCTAAGCCTCTACCAAGCGCAAACTTTTGCTCTCCATGCGACATTATCTATTTCAAATACAGCAATGTAGAAGTCTTCATTCCAACATTTATCGTTACTAGTCATCTGAAGTTAAAGCGTTACTTGACATGCTTTAGATGGATGCATTTCTTTCACTGCGAATATATTTGTGATTTAGGAAATGAGTCGGAGAGTGCCTGTCCGTCCCTCACGTTTTAGACCAGGCACAGCACGACGTGACGCAAAAGAAGATATACCCGCACAGGTATCCTTTGTTTTTTCCCTAGCAAATCAAGAAAGCAAGTTGTACAGTTATAGCAGGCGTCATGTTAGTTTGCTATATCAAGTAACACTCAGTGACCTGCAGTGCCCAAGATAGCTTTGATGATGGCCATCGTTTGCACACCGCCGCTGTTGCGCTGAATCTGACAAACTTTCCCGAAGGTCAGTGTCAGTACATGAACCGCAGTGGCTCTGTAAAGGTGGTTACAACCGCGCTGCGTGAAGATATCGAAAAGATGTCAAGAGTTTTCTTGTTCGTAGTACTGTTAAAGGGGATAATAAAGATTCAACATAGATTGTGACATGCCTGTTCAGATCGACATATTTACAAGCAACTGGAACCTTCTTTCAGGGGATATTAGAGGGACTTGAACCAGAGATATTGAGTTGCTCAATGTAACCCGAATACACGCTACAGGAAAGGAGGAGAGGTCGGCCTGGAGAGCATGTCTCTAGCTTGGTACACCCCACTGAGGTAAGGAAAAATGGGAGATACAGGAAAAGAGAACTAAATGGCGGGTAACTATATTATACTAGAGTGAGCTATTGTACTGTATGGAGCCGCCCTACTACTTAGCCCAGCACTATTACTTCTTGTCCGGTACACATCGCAAAATCTACATCCGTGTGCATACCTGCCGCCTATACTCTTTGCAGGTGAGGTATCCATGTACGGCATTACATTGCAGGCACGTGGTCTTCCTGCACTTGTAGCAGAACAACTTCGTTTCACCCGCGTCCACGTAATCCTCGTAACCGCAGTCCTCGGTGCGACAAATGGCCTTCCGCTGCTGGTGCGTTGCACCCTGGTCTCCTAGCTTGGTCTCCAGGTCAACCTCTACAGGCTTCTGAACGAAGCGAAGCATGGAAAAATAAAGGAGTGGAGCGGGCAGAAAAAAATGTGGGAGTGTATAAGTGTGCATAGTCAAGAAATGTTATTCTGTCTTTTTTAAAGCGAAGCTTTCTTGGTACACTGGCTGCGTGCCACTGGGTACGTACCCGAATACGCAACTCGGGGCACTGCGTTTACGCCAATGGACAGGTGTCCATTGGGTCATCATGCAGAATGTGTGTGCCACTTTAATCCAAGGAGTATAGAAGCATTAAATGTATTTACATATGTCATACTCCTCTTTGCAAGCACATCTAACCAACATTCCTAGAGGGACAAGCAACAGCTTATGTCGCGGGCCCGGGAAGCAGCGAAAGCTGTAGGGAACCAGGACTGAGGGCCTCTCCCAGGCGCAAGCAAGAAGACGAGCCGGGTTGAGTTTTTTTTTAATAAAGTTATGTCATCTACCTCCTGCCTCGAGAAACACCATACAAAGTCTTCATCTTTCACATTTCACGTTGTACTTGCTTAATGGGACCTTTACGGAACTAGATTAAGAGTGTAGTCACAACCGCACCTTTTGCCGAGCTGCCTTTATGAAGCGCATAAGAGCTTTGGTGGTCTTGTGCACCCTTGGTGGTGTGGTGCTTGTGCATGTGTGTGAGTTCTTCGGCTAAGGTCCCAGGATCTTTGATTGCAAGAACGTCTATTGTCTAAGCAGCCGAGGCGCCGAGTATATGGCCGCGATTCAAAGGATGGACAATAGCACAGAACAAGTTGAATGGTTCCGTCGTATTATCAAGAACGACATGCGGCGCTTTTTGGCCATGGCGATGATCAATTCGTAAACTTTTGTGAATGCGATGTTCAACCACATGCATGCGTGACACTGAAGTTGTTTCACGGTGGGAGAGTCCGGGTGGAAGGTGGATGCAGAGACGCAACAATGCAAGAAGGGCAGACTGTACGCCATATTGTAACGTGTTCGCCGACGTCTTGTAGGCAATTATGTATTGCAGAAAACCTCGATTAACAGTCTTCAAAGGGATCTACTATTACTTCATCGTTGACGGCGTTCCCAAGCTGGCCAACTGCCTCCCGTTTTGAACTTTCTCAGTTGCGAATTCGCAGTTTTTCTCCAATATCTCGATTGTGAAGGGCAGCTGGAGTCTATCGATAGTCTGGACCGCTCATCGTTTCTTAAGACATGTCCGCCGTGTTGGCTTAGCATGCACCTGTTTTTCCCTGTCTCCCTCGCTCAATAAATGCGAATATACTGTGCTCAGCTCGCACACCTCCATAGCAACTAGATTCTTTTTAAGAATTTGGTCTCCGCCTCTCTCTTCTAATGGGTTTTAGGCGTGCCACGTGGGATCAGGACTTCTCCAACGAGTTATTTCCTTCGCATTTGTAGGGTCCGTCAAATAATGAGGAGGAGGGTTACCATCACTCGCTCGTCTTCCACTTTAAAATGAGAAAAAAAGAGGTAAGAGAACCCAGGGGTTCGACTTTCTTTTGTGAGTCACAAATGCAATTACTTGAAGTTTATAGACAAACAAACCAGGCAAGGCACAGCAAAAAAAATAATAATTTTACCTGGAGTGCTAAAAATACGGTGTTGATCAGAGAGCAAGCAGGGGTAGCCGATATTATAGTTGACATTAAGAGAGAATGGAGGAGGCAAGCCATGTAATGCGTAGGACAAATAACCAGTGGACCATTAGAGTTACAGAATGGGTGCCAAGGGAAGAGAAGCGCATTCAAGGACGGCAGAAAATTAAGTTTGGTGATGTGAAATTAGTAAATTTGAAGGTGCAAGTAGGAATCAGCTTCCGCAAGACAGGGATAATTGGAGATCGCTGGGGAGGCCTTCGTCGAGCAACAGACAAAAACAAATAGGCGGTGGAGGCAGCGCAGGCTGCCGATGATGACGATGACGACAATGATGGTGACTGAAATATCAAGAAAAGAAAATTAAAGTGGTTGTGAAATTTACTCGCCACCGGCACTCACACCATCGGCGTTTAGGTTGAGCTCCTGCCGGCGGGGCAATGTATTTTAGTCGGCTTTCATTTTCTTTTTCTTCATTATACATTTCAATAGAAGTAATAATTTTCCATTCGCTCTGTTTGTCTTCACTGGTAGTTACATTTTCTTTTTTTATCGCATAGGTTGCCACACCGCATGCTATAATTAAATAAACTTGTACAGGCGTTCTTCGTTAGCAGGTAGCACAAGTGGCTCGTCGTACTTATTGTCCACAATTAACCACTCGTAAAGTCTGTGGGACAAATCTGTCCATACACGAGCACCCCTAAGCCGTTTATCTCGTGTGGCCTTTATCCCGGTACACTCCATGTATAGTGGGCAACACTCGAAAATTCAGTGAGCAATCCGTCATTGCACTTACCTTGCTGGGCGATGTTGACTGACGTGTGACGGCCGCAGAGCGGGGCCCCCAGGTCGAGCTGAAGCTCGCAGAGGCGTTAACCGAAAGGGGTCTTGGCAGCGTCGTGGCGGAGGCAGCTGATGGCGCCGAGTCCTTCGGCGACGCCGGGTCGCCTTTACTCGACCGGGGTGACCAGGTGTCAAAACTCTTGCTGCGAGCGCCCGCCGAGGTGGGCGAGCGAACGGGACTCTTAACCGCGGGCCCTCGCAGCGCCTGGAATTCCGCGCAGTTCATGCCCTCGTGCGCCGCCTTGCATTTCAGGCAGTTTATGTGGCAGCAGGCGTAGCACTTGGCGAACCTGGCGCCGGGCCTTGCCTGCAGGGGCTGCCCGCAGGTGGACCAACTGCAAAGCGTCTGCTCGGCCTCCATGGCTGCTTGTCCGGCTGCACCTGCAGCCGCAATGTCGGGCGCGTTCCAGTTCCCGCTAACAATGCATGCAGAGGATCTACGCTTACAGCTCACACGACATGCTTCGAGCCGAAGTAATAGGACGCACCTGGAAGATGTCTCTGCGACTTGACGTCACACCTCGCCTCGAAAGAAAGGTTAACAAAAACATCGCGCCATTTCGATTCTCTTTCGTGTACGAAGCAATTAAAATCACAACGTAGCTTATATTAATTACGCAAGAAAGCGTGAATACCATTTTCTCGCGCTCGGGCTACCTTCTCGTTAAGTTTCTAGGCATTCTGTTTAGCCGACATTTTGTTTGGACGGCATTAGTAGCATGCATCGATTTCTGTTTTGGTGCTATATACGCGAAGCTGTCTTTTCTGCCGTTTCGTCAGAACTTAAACAAGACCCGAGATTACCGCTGCCAGTTAGATGTCTATTTAGCCCGCTACGGCGCGAGTATTGGAACAACCATTCATTACCAGATGTTCATCGGTGCCGCCATCTTGGATTCCTTTACGAGCTATCTCACACGTTCTTGAGTTGTTATTTAAACTTATTATGGTCGTGAAACACCGAAGGCGCGTTTGTATATCAGTTTTCTTATATATGAATAGTCCATATAGTATGGTGCAATGGTTTCTACAGTTGTAAAGTACTTACTTTCACGAACAGCAGGCGAAAGCGGCACCGCAGCGCTCTCGTCAAATCGTCAATAGGCACACACAGCAACGGCGTGGCAAGACAGAGCTCATGAAGGCTTCGCGGAACTCTTGCAAGGCATAGGGTCACATGTGCTAGACTAAGCTTCGCGCGTGCGCTTGTTGCTTTATTAACTACGACAATATTGCGAGTCTGGGAACTAAAGATCGCATTAACCCAAAATCATGACTAAGAACAGCATGCTAAGCACAAAACTAACAAACTAACGAAAATATTTCACAATTTCGAGTGTGACGAACTCGCAGAGCCACTTGGATAACGTAACGCCGTCAGAGGAGAAAAACCTGGGACTTCGGTTTAAGCGCAAGACCGCAAAAGCGGTAATTCGCTTTTCGGAGGCGACTGGGCCGTACGACAACCTGTGACTGCCTGCGAACATTTTGCCAGTGCGTTCACATTGACTGCCTCTTCAGTATTTTTCTTGTATTTCCGCCTTATATTTTCTCCTTACCCAAAAGTAGGGTAGCCAATCCGGCAGAGCCCAGGTTTACTGACCTACCTTCCTTTTTCAGCATCGTTTCAATGTTACGCGGCAAAACAAAGACTCATGACTAATAAAAAATATAAGAACAACAAACAAAAATTTGGTAATCTGAAATCTTGGGCAAGTTGGTGATTCAATATCGACATGTATGCACAGCGCAAAAGGCAAGGACTGAAGGAAGAACACAACACAGGCGCCGACTTCAACTTATCTTTATTTGTCAAATCGCCAGAACTCTATAGACGAGCAAAAGTAATAAAAAAACAACTTTTGAATTAAGTCACAAGTGAACCCCTATTGCATCACAGCCAGATACTTGATTTCGTTTTTTTGTGTGTGTGAGAGCCATAGACGGCATGTTGATGCAAAGGTAGCCCAGCCGCTGTATCTTGTCAGCCTCTATGATTTCGCGTGTAAGCCGTTCTCTGTGTTTGGAAATTATGACGCAGTTTTCACATTCAGGGTCACAATGGCAGTCTCTGCAGTGAATGCCAAGATGACCTTGCACGGCGGTATAAACATTGTAAAAATGCTCTTTCAATCACTCAGCTAAACATTTGCCTGTTTGGCCAACGTATTTCTTTCCGCAAGTCAAGGGAATCATATAAACCACACCCACGGCGCATGCTCCAAACCGCTTCCTATGGTTATTATTGCAAATATTTCGTCGTGTGGCATGAGCATTCACACGCCTACAGAGCAGTGATAATTTTTCTGGGCAGAAAAAACAATCTCGACAGTAGTGCAATACCGGGCCGACCAGTTCCGACCAATACCAGGGCCGACCAATACCAGGCCGCCTTAACCAGCCTGCATTCACAGCATCGCTGGTCACCTTTCTAGACAGAGCGGAAGGGCACTGAATTATTAGTGGGAAACATTGAGAACAATGTCTGTATTTCAAATTTGAAACCGTAACCTCAACGGCAGTATATGTCACTGTATACGTAACAGATTTAAAGTACTTTCTATCGTAATTAGTCATTTGTCACTCAGAAGAAGTTTTTTAAAATTGCTAACTTTAGTCTCGGGCTCCCTTAAAACGCCATATACACCTCTTATTGATAAACAATTAACTGAACCCTAGAAAACGCTGCCGGAATCATTGACGTCACTGCAGGAAGGCACGAGAAGTTCACAGAAGCGTCGCCACCCGTCGTTCCTTTTGCATGTTACGAGTGACCATTCCAATATCTCTGAAGCAGGGTTCATCAAGAAAGCTTGATGTTCCTATGGCCGCCGAGCTATGTGGGAATCCAACTCATGACAACATGCTCAGCAGCACGAATTCCATATTCACTATAAGCAACATCTGCGCGTGGAAGAATAAAGAAACATTCACGACAGCGTGATTTCGAGCACGATATTTAGCTGCAGTATTCGCGCCTCGGGTGACAACAAATTAAAGCATTATTTAGATCTAAAGTGCAGCGTGTGTAATGCCCTCTCGTGCCTTTTGAAAAGATTAGTGGGGATATTTCCGTAGCTTGCTTGGGCAAGAGATTTGCAGCATACGGTAACATTGGACAACTACGAGATGGCGTGTATGGCGCCATTATTTATTTATTTATTTATTTCATAATACCCCTAAAGGCCCCCGAAGGGGTATTACATAGGGGGTACAGATAGATGAAAAAAATGTGAGCTTTGCGCGTTACGGAAAAAAACAACTGAAGTACACAAAAGTTATACAAAATTTTTACAAAAGAAAACACAAAAGTTATACAAAAGTACCATATTTAGCAAAATACACAAGTAAAACAAAATACGAAATACATTAGGCAAGTGAAACTCAGAAAATACAAAACTGTCTGAGAAAATAAATTAAGGGAATTAAATAGGTACAATGTAAAAGAAGTAAAACGGGGTGTTGCTCGAAACTGCGTCAGTTGTCACGTTAACAAATTAATGAGACATGAATTGACTTGTACAATGTGCACGCAGAATGGTAAGACAAATGATCAAAACAATATATACACTGAACAACGTATGAAGAAACGGTACATGATGGATATTTACACGTAACTATTGCGTAAAAGTTCCTGAAAGGTTGCGAAATCGGTTTGAGTAGCAATGTGTGATGGTAGGTTATTCCATGCAACAATTCTTCGGGGAACAAAGGAGTTAGCATAGTTAGCAGAGCGACAACTGATGCGTTTTATCTTGAAGATATGGTCTGTGCGTGGAAAGAAAGCTGTCGCTGGTTCGAAGATACGGTGAAGGTGCGGATGATGATAAAGTTTGTGCAGCAGTGAGAGGCGGGCAATTCTGCGGCGATGCGATAAGTCGTCAAGTTGAGCGCGAGCTTTTAGTGCTGAAATGCTAGTATATGGTGAATAATCAGAAAAAATGAAACGGACCGCGCGGTTTTGCAGTGATTCGATTTCTTGGGTGATATATGTTTGAAAAGGATCCCAGATGGCTGATGCATACTCGATTTTGGGGCGTATTAATGTGATATATGCTAGTCTGCGTAGTTTAGCTGGAGCATGCTTAAGGTTGCGTTTGAGGAGGCCTAAAGAGCGGTTAGCTGATGCCAACGTCAGGCGGATGTGATGCCACGTTAGATCAGACTGTAAGTGAACACCAAGGTACTTATATGAAGTTGTCAGTTCAATTATGTTGTTAGATATTACATACGATGTTGGAATACGGTGGTTGCGCCTAATAAATGATAATAACTTCGTTTTAGCTGTATTAAGAGTCATCAACCATGTTGAACACCATGTGTTAATAGCGTTAAGATCGGTTTGAAGAATATCTGTGTCATTGTCGCATGAAATTATCGATATATTACGCAGTCATCGGCAAAAAGTCTGATGTGGGAAGACACACAGTTAGGCAGGTCATTAATATAGATTAAGAAAAGTAAAGGGCCAAGAACGCTGCCCTGCGGAACACCGGAGGTTACTTTGGTATAAGAGGAATTACTGTTGTTAACAGACGTATATTGTACTCTGGAATGACTTGACAACGACCTTGAGAATGATCTTGACAACTACACACCATTGGACAACTACGGCGTGTATGGAGCACTCGGGCTACGTGACAGGCTCCCTGCATTCCCATATTCCTAGCCTGCACAGAGGTTGGTAGAGTTGCTGAGCAGATCGCGCAGCGTGTAGCGGTGCTACCGATAGAGGAACCTGGTAGGCGTAATGAAGCCAAGGCATATAAGTTTTACTTATATTCCGTGTGTTTCCGGATGGGCGCCTAAATCGAGATTAGGCTTTGGTCTACGTGAAGGCCGTGATTGTCATGCCGTAAATTCGTACCTGTCACTCTATAGTTTGTTTTCCTTTTTTTTTAAGCTAGTAAAAAGTCACTTTATTATCGATACCATGTTGCGACTGGGGGTCCGAAGATGTGGAATATGCTTTGCTCGTGGAGGAGTAAGGGAACATGGGACCGGGCCCGATATCCAGGACGTTTTACACACAAGTTTGTATTACATATATAGAGGGAAACTCAAGTAGTACATAAAAAGTTCAACAAGAAGTTTTAGCAGCCGATCTCCCGCCGTCCGTCGCTCTTTTTATCCCCTGCGTGGTCATTGTTCAGTCGCCTCCCCCAATCAGGCGTCAGGAGACCGATGACCTCAGGCCCCACTAATCTGGAGATCTGTTACCCTTTCCCTCCGGAGCAAGCTTTGTCGAAAACACATGCACATCACTGGGTGGCACAGACAGGGGATCGGGAGGTAGCATACTGACTCTTTCTCCGATGTGGACGTGCCAATTTGGGCGCCCTACAGGTGAAAGACCCTATCCTTGCACTGACCGCGTCTCCGGCGTGGACGTGGCAATTTGGGCGGCTGACAGGCGAAGGACCATATACTTGCTGATTGTCAAACCCCTCCTGACCGAGGTACTCTAGTGGCGGTCATACAACATCCCCTTTGAGAACGACCTTGACGAGGCCATCGGCCCGTTTACCATAATCGCGTTCTCCGTGACCGGAGGTTGTCGCGAGGTGAACGACCGATCACAACAATACCTCTGACATTCGTGCCTATTCTTCAGGTTATGCCACTCGGAAACGACAAAGAAGACAATAACACAGATAATCTTCTGAATCAATAGCTCTAAGCGCAATTTTTTCCCTAGATCATTGATTAGAATAGTCTTACTAGTGATGATTTAGTGCCAGATACACTCTCATTACTGTCATTGAGGACCACCTGTTTTGAGATGATTTTGCGTTTCGCCCTGATGTAAAGTCTTGTTCCTCCTAATTATTTTTTGTTCTCTTCTAAAACTATCTGCCAACAATGCTATCATCTTGCGAAAGATTGCAGTATAAATAAATAAATAAATAAATAAATAAATAAATGTTGCCGAACATGCGCGGACAAGTGTGCTTGGTTCCAAAAATAGTGAAAAGACGCTACGTAATGTGCACATACGGTGTAAAGCTTCCTTGGCGACAGCCATCTAGCAATGAAGTTTCGCTTTGCTGCCACTAAATTGTATATTGCGCCGTGCTCAACAGGTGTCGCCACTGCTCAAGAGGCAAAAGTATTATTCAGCGTCTACGATAGTTGAGTCACGCATACATGCACGCATACCAGGCAATACTGTTAATGCGGCGTCAAATTGAAGTATACGTATCCTGCTTCTAAATCAGTTCGTTTTACTCAGGCCATGAAATACTCCATGTCACACCGTCAGAGCACTGAACTGGAGCTGCATGCGGTGATTGCTGCTGTTGAAAAAAAATCACTTCCGCGAAATTCTTTCTTCAGTTTTCTTTTTTTTTTTTGTACTCGAGATGAGTGGCTCACGTGCAATTTCTACCTATATGGACGAAAAATCCTTCACAACCTTCAGCTTCGTGTGACAACAGCATTTACTAATAAGTCACCATTTCCCCCCCCCCCCCAAAAAAAGATACACACAAATGACGTATTCTGCGACGATCACTTCGGCGATACTATCACCTTCGCGTGACGTAGTGCTCAACCAGTCAACCAGCTCATCCAATTTTGCTCAACCAGCCAATCAGTACACGCCTGACGTCGATACTATAGCGGAGACGATACTGTCACCGAAAGTGATCGTCACGGAATACGTCCCCAAGTGATGGATCGCCGACGCTACGCCCATAACATTCCACAATGTTGCACGCTGCGTCCAGCCAGAGCGCAAACTGAAGATGAAAAACCATTAAAGTCGAGCAGTCCGAGTTTCTACGAGCAATCCTAGAGATCCAGCGGGAAAGCGCCGCCCGCATCCTAGAGTAAACAACTTGATTTCGACAGATAACGGAGCTATAGGTGAGTCACCGCGGCGCCATATTATGAGCATTCGAGCACTTATCCGAATCCATAGTTTCGCTTTGGCCCGAAAGGGTAAAAAAAACAAAACAATATCGCACCTACCTGTGCATCAAGGATAATGCTCTATTGAATGTCTTCACAATGAGAACAGCTGTTTGTTCTCCGCACCATCAAAAAAAAAAAGGAAGAATGCTATTTGCTAGCGGTGCTTATCAGCATTGAGCTATCACATACCACGGCAATGTGCAGGCATTATCGAATTGACCGTGTGAACGAAGACTATGTATGGCATATGAAACTGCACTCAGCGCTCGGCGTACAAAGTAGTCCGCCCACATCAGCGAATTAAGAGTAGCTATTTCGAGGTGAACCTCGCACTGTTTCGCAGAAGCCCGTCTTTGACACACGTATACCTTCATTTCCAAAGCTGGCAGGCGCATAGCAACCATGGCGTCCGCCGATGCTTGCGAACGGCGGCAAGAGGCACACGCAGATAAGGCCTTAATGCGAAACACTGTGCAGCTTACGACGAGGGACTCCGTTTCTAGTTGACTCCGCGAGCAGATGTGCACTCCAGGCGAATACTGTGGTGTCGGAATCGAAAAGAACGAGTGAGATCTTGCGCTCACCTTCAACGCATCCAGTGGCCGAAGTATTGTATCCCGAAAGCGAGCACTGCTTGAGCTACGTAAGGGTGTCTTTGTACAGCGACTCGGAGCACCAGCACGCCCATGCGAACACTACGTCGACCTTAGACGCGGCGAAACAACACGTTCGCCTCCCGTTTCAGATATGCGCCACGAGGGGCGGGCGGGATTCTTGGTGTCTCGCGCGCGCCGAGTCCTGCCTCGTTGATAAGCGGAGTGCGTGGTAACAAAGAAACAAAAAAAAAATAGGCGGCTCCAAACGGAATCCGATAAGACCGTCAGCCCTGTCAGCGGCATAGGAGCTGTCGTCGCTCGCTCGCCATAGTTCCTACGCGAGCTTCGAAGTGTGCGCTCGCCATAAAACGAACTGGCGCTTTCTGTTTTTTTCTTTTCCTTTCTGTATTAACTTTTTCTTTTTTTACATATTCCGTGTTCTGGAAGCTTTTGCTGTTCAGGGGTGCATTTCGATGCACATGGAACGCCGGGTGTTGATCAGGTCTTGGTAACCATACTAGTTATTCGTTGTGAGTTACGTTTGGGGCTAGCTATTTTGTTTTAGTGGCACGAGCATCGAGTGACACGCTTGTTTCTTGCGCAGCACTTCCGGTTCGCCTCTTGAGACGACCCGGGAAGAAATTCGAAATAAATCAGAAAAATAAAGGAAAAATATAGTAAAGTACAAACTTCATGGGTTTCGTTATAGAAATGATATCAGAGCACAAGTTCAGTTACAACTGAAGTGTCTGAAGTTACTGAAGTGTCTGGAATAACTATAATTAATTAGAAATCCCTGAGATGACCGGAAACGAAGATCACAATAAACTAGAAAAACAAGTATTTTTCAAATTAGTGCAGTACAAATTCATGAGTTCCATTATAGTTATGATATCAGCTCGTAACTTTAGTTGCAAGTTGAGTTATTCAAGTGTATGTTATAATTAGAATTAATTAGAAATCGCTGAGCTTGAACTAAATTTAATATGAATCAGAAAAAACAGTACAAAATTAACGGGTTTCATTATAGATATGATATCAGAGCATAAGTTTAGTTGCGAGTTACTGAAGTTTCTGCAATAATTAGAATTCAATAGGATTTCACACCAAGTCCCTGAGTCGTAGACTTTAGGGGCCCGCCACGTGAGCCCGACTTTGGCGAAATTCCTGGAAACCCGGAAGTAGAAAGTGTAAGTAATGACGTCACGCACAAGAAGGTGGCATGGTATTTAAACGGTTAATTAGCGGAAAACAGTTTCCTCCGAGTTCGGTTCGTGCGTTGCGTTCACCTAAAGTTAACCTAAAGAACACCAACACCGAGGTTAGAGTTCCACTAAGAGACACCTAAGTCAATAAGATTAGGGTCGCCTACAATTTTTTGTGGTTTTTGTTTGGTTAAACGCCTTAAGCAACCAAATAAAACCGTACGTTAGCACTTGAAAGTTTAATGAAGTTATTTATTCTAACTAAGAAATATCACAACTATCATCATCAGCCTGGTTACGCCCACTGCAGGGCAAAGGCCTCTCCCATACTTCTCCAACAACCCCGGTCATGTACTAATTGTGGCCATGCCGTCCCTGCAAACTTCTTAATCTCATCCGCCCACCTAACTTTCTGCCGCCCCCTGCTTCGCTTTTCTTCCCTTGGGATCCAGTCCGTAATCCTTAATGACCATCGGTTATCTTCCCTCCTCATTACATGTCCTGCCCATGCCCATTTCTTTTTCTTGATTTCAACTAAGATGTCATTAACTCGCGTTTGTTCCCTCACCCAGTCTGCTCTTTTCTTATCTCTTAACGTTACACCTATCATTCTTCTTTCCATAGCTCGTTGCATCGTCCTCAATTTGAGTAGAACCCTTTTAGTAAGCCTCCAGGTTTCTGCCCCATACGTGAGTATTGGTAACACACAGCTGTTATACACTTTTCTGTTGAGGAATAATGGCAACCTACTGCTCATTATCTGAGAATGCCTGCCAAACGCGCCCAGCCCATTCTTATTCTTCTGATTATTTCCGTCTCATGATCCGGATCCACCGTCACTACCTGCCCTAAACACAACTATAACGAAAGTATATTTACGTATATTGACAGAAATACATCGTTTCTCCCGCTGAAAAGAAAGAATTGGTTTGGCCAAGGTATTTTCTAACAACCTATCCGAACACAGCCGGCAGTGTAGGAAGGTGTAAAGCGGACTGAGAAAACAAGAGTCTGTTTGAACCCCTCAGCACAGAAATGAAAATTTTCAGCGCATGATGACCCCGTTAAGTGCCGTAATCTGCTCGCTGTTCTACTATTGTTTGATTACGCAGGCCGCTTACACAAATTCGCATTGTCGCGCTATTCCGGTGGATGTGGTTTTCATGGCGTGGAAATTTCTATGCATTCCATGTATATGTCTTTCGTAGGCACTTGGCGGCAGGGTCAACAAAAGGAATTGAACTGAACCATCTACCAAATGCAGTTTTTTTTTATACTTTTTTTTCTTTTTTTTGCCTTGTTTGAGTGGACCCTAACGGAGGAGCTGATCGGTGATATTCCTGGGAGTTTATTTGATGAGTATCAGCCTTCGTCACCGCACACAGACGTTCTGAAGGTAAAACACTTCTCGCCCTATACGTATTTGTAAAAATTTTGCGATATCTTCTTCCGCAGAACTTGAAACGTGACATTTACTCCACGCTAATACCCTCCCGATTCGCGTATTATGCCTAGCTGTGGTCGACAACAGACACAAACGCCGCTTTCTCTCTGCATACTTCATAACCCAACAATGCTTGCAATAGCACACCTGGGATGTAATGAGCACATTACACCACATTAGAACAATTACCGAATAATCGGAATAACGAAATTTCACAAACACAAGTACATGTTGCAGGATTTACGGCAATATCAGACTGATCATTCTTTAACGCATGTAGCACCAAATAATTATTTTATTCGTATAAGGAAACCGGAAACGATATCAGAAGAACTTTGATCAATAAACCACGTTGCATGACAAGTCCCAGAGAACAAAAGCTAGTTTCTTTTTTTTTTAATACCGAACATCTTAGAGCATTATCCCTTCTCTTAAAACTGTTAATTCAGCGCACGAGAACCAGAATTGCAAAAAGAGTGCGAAACAACTACTACATGTAGAAAAATAAATGCCTTCTAAATTGTTGCTTCATGAAGTAAACCCTTCTTTGGTGTGAATTATTGCCATGCAATGCAAAAAAATGCTTCGTTTTTTTTCTTGTTTACATGTATGTATCTGGTATTTAGACGTTTCTTTCTTCTTCTTTTTCCCCCCTGTTCCGTAATACCACAGCAGCTGTAAAGGTGGATGGGCTCAGTCAGGCAATTGCAACCTGCAGTCGAGTCCCCTGAGGCGCACTTCTTATAAATCTGCCTCGAATAAGTGAATCAAGAAAGAAAGAAAATATAAGTCGCAGACACCGCATTGTACCTCGTAAATGGGGAAACGCTCTTCACAGCCACGCTGATTAGGAGAAGAGGAAGAAATAATCAGCCTTTTGTTTTCTGAGCGCAATCCCATATTCGGGTCTTCACATTGAAGGCCTTAATAAAATCGCAAGTTTATCACGAAATCCGCGCTGGGATCAAAGCCTAGTGATATTTGCTCAAAGATCACTGTACACGCCAAACGAAGGGGCCGCGTACGTCCGCTTTCACGCGTGCATGCCACGCGCGAAAGGGCACTGTCCACGACGAGAAATAGCTGACGTCATAGTTTAGCATTCAACTGCGTTGATAAAGCAACAGGGTTTTTCTGGACCTCAGGTGTCTTGACAAGGGCTTACTGGGCTAGTTAGTGTTAAGGACAATGACACAACTACAATGACAGACACATAGAAGCCCGTCACGCATGCTACATTGTGTTCATAGCAACCGTGACACGCGTCTGTATTAGTTCCTTTCGCTGTTGTTGCGTCGTTGCGCTGCGCTATGCCTTTTGCAGAGCCCTATCAAGTAGACGACAAACAAGATTTCAACCGCAGAACTTAGCGCGGAGCTTCAAGTACACAGCGAAAGAAGAACTTGTAAGCCGGGTGTGTTTGGATGAGGAGAGACTCGGCGGGGGGGGGGGCACCTATTTTAGATATCAGCGAAATTTTTATGGGAGATGCCTATCTAAAAAGGAATCAACCTTCGTTTCGCGGTACTTAGCACGGAAGTCGTGAAAAGAATTCGTGTTTCACTAGAGGTGGGAAAGAGAGTTGTAACGACTCGCAGGTTTTGCAAATTCGAAGCCCTGCAACCCTAAAATTAACGCATTTTGCTGCGCGGTATCTTTTTTCAGTAAATCTAAACTATTATTACTATTGGGCCCCCGGAAGTTAAATTTATGTAGCCCACATTATGTGTGATTGTGTGAAGAAGAAACGCATGGCCACGAGAGCCAGAGCGGTGAGCGAGCCTTAAACTAATACGCAGATACACTCACAATAGCATCCCACGATGGTCCTATAATCTCCATGTTACCTTCGTCAGCTTTCATCACTGCGGTGAGATTCAGAAAAAATACTACGCGCAATCATCATTGGCAACATCTGATTTCCCGCATCTCAGTTTTCCTTGGAACAACAAATGGCGTTTCTCTAGAAAAATCGAAGCAACGATTACAAAACTACGGTGCCGAATCACCCAACTGAACTTTTACCTCCACATGTCTGCTCAGGCTATATCGCCCTTGTGCCCTTTGTGCAATGAGAGTGAATCTTATTCTAATGCTCGCTTATTCTCGCTTATTCTAATGCTAAAATGCTAAGTTTATTCACCGCCCAATTCATGGCCGATTCCCCAGAGTGGGTTGCACCATTTCACTAGGGAACAAGAACAAGAATCGAGCGTGGAACGACTCGGACGGCAGCTCGCTGACCGGCGGTTCGAATCGCGACCTCCTTGCCTCGGGCGTTCTGCAGCCATGCAGGCATGTTGAGGCCGATGTCCGGCTCTGCGTTTGCTGCTCACCCGGCGACCGGCGGCCTGCTGTCATAGCGGCCTGGTGCCTTATATGATCTGAGGGCGTGTGGTAGCCAGTGGTGTTAGTGGCCTGAGACCAAGGCGGCGCGAGGCCTGCGGGCGAAGATCCGAGGTGTCCGCAACCTGCGGCAACAGTGGCTGTATAGCCACTGACCTGTACTGCAGCGGCCTGGTGCTCTGCCGGCCAGCTGTGCACTTTCACTGCTGATGCCGCGCCATGGTCTGGTAGAAGCCTCCTCGGGAGGTGCTGGACTAGGCGGTGGTGACAACTATCTTTAGTGTTCAACGAAAGTTTTATACGAGGTGCCTCTGTAGAAAGGAATCAACGTTCGTCTTGCGAATCTTTGCGCGGATTTCGTGAAAATATTTCTTATTTCCTCGTGGGCACACGCGTTCCCCCTCGCGCGCTTACGCTCCCCCTCCCCGCAACTACTAACATGGGGGGGGAGGGGGGCAAACAGCGAGGCGTTGAAACGGAGACAAGAAGGCACGAAATGAGGCCTGGCGAGAAGGCCAGAGGGCCACGAGCCACAAGGGAGGGTGGACAGCGAAATCGGCGCCGTCGTGGAGACCGGGATATCGGCGGCGTCGTGCTGACAGCGAAATTGGCTTCGACGAAGAGAGAGATCTGGACACTTGAAGCAGCGACTGCAACAGTCGCGTCGACGACACGTCCGAGATCAACTGGACCTTCGCCAAGAAGGACTATCTTCCTGCTGACAGAGTGAGAAAGAGGACCTTATGCATATTTACCTACATGTGTATAATCTATAAGGAGTGCAGACTTTTCGTTACGGTTGGACTCCGGGAGAGAGGGGTGCTGAAATGACGTAGTGCGATCATGTCGTGTTTTTCGTTCTAGTTTCTGTGTCGCATTAAATTTTTTGTATGAGTGTATATAAAAACCCCATCTTGTCTCCATCCCGACCCAACCCCGACACGGATCTGTTCTCTTCTTCGTCGGGGGCCTCGGGCAGCGCCCACGGCGACAACCGCCACGGCAGCGATAACGACAAACCGTCGAGTAGGGCGGTCGATGTGTGCGTAGGCGCGTTGGGAATTACGTTAAAGGCTATTATGATTGTCATTGTTCTATTGTTTGTCGAGCGTGTAAATTATCGCTTCTGTGAAGTATAGTCTGTGTTGCCCGTACAACGCACCCGACTGCCGTGTCCATTGTCAAGAACGGCGAGCTGCGAAACAAGATTGCCACACAGTGACGACAGGGCGACACGACGCGCACCTCTCCCTCTCCGTCGCTGCAGCTGGGAGGCGTTCAAAGAAGCGGCCTTTGCGCTGGAATCCGCCGCCTTCCACCCGCCCCATCGACATTGTGACGGAACTAGTTCGGCGTGTGTGAACAATGATTCCGGAGTTCCCCAACGCGGAGCTGATTTGACACGCATGGACAAGCTGCCGTGGGGACAACGTATTTTTGTGTTTCTCACGCTTCGGAGTGGCGCAGAACAACGAGCGACCCTCGATCGGCTCCGATAGTTCCCGGAACGGCACCCCGCGCGGTTGCCTCTGTGTACAGAGCGCGGTTGCCTTTGTGTACGTAAACTGATCTGCAGTGCAGCGGCGAGTTGGTGATGAGTAAACGAACAGTCGCCGCGTCGTAGGACCGGCGGATCGAGTGTATAAAAACTGTGGTTGTGCGAATGCTGAGGACACTTCTCTTGAGCAGTCATGTTAGACTGAGTCACTTCTCTCATGCAGTCAAGTTGGACTGTTACTCTTTTTCTCCAGCAGTCATGTTAGACTGATTTAATTTCTGTAAATAAACCCTTTTCCTCATTCTCGATGAGAAGCAGTTCTTCACTTCATCAACGATCGCAGCGTAAACAAGTTGGACGACGGCATGGGCCAGCTACCTCCGAATTCATGCCGTACTCCAATCTTGGCAAAGGACCACGGACGATGGGATTGAGCCCCCAATCCTGACAACTGGCTGACAGCGGTGAGATGGACTTTGCGACATGGTGCTGTATCTGCGGTGAGCGCTTGGTTTTTGCTTTGACTCTCTAGGCTTCATTTTGTGGTTGTTCTGTTTAGAACAGTAGGGAAGCTAGATTGTTGTGTGTTAGCCAGGTTGTGTTTACCTAGCTAGATTTAGAGAGCAGAATCAGGGCAGTAAAGCAGCAGTCATGGAGTTAAGGACACTGCTGAGAGACGAGTTGTTGATTGTTGGTGAGGAACTGGGCCTAGATGTACGTAAGGAAATGCTAAAATCAGAATTATTGCATATCATTTCCGAACAGGCCAGTGAGGAAGAAGTTGAACTGGGGTTTGAACTTCTGAAAAAGAGAGAAGAACGAGAGAGAAAAGAAAGGGAGGAACGCGATAAAGATCGCGAGTTAAGAAAAATGCAACTTGAACTTGAAAGCAGACGTTTGGAGTTGTCTCAAGGAAGTGAAGGCGCTCTGGGTCGATCAAGTGAGGCAGAATCATACCGCATGGACAGGCTATTAAAGCCATTTGAGGTCGGGACCGACATAGGCTTGTTCTTAAGCAATTTTGAAAGGACTTGCGAAAAGATGAACTTCGGTCCGAGTACATGGCCACAGCGGTTGCTGTCTATGTTGCCGTGTGAGGCAGCGGAAGTAATCGCCAGACTGAGTGTGCAGGATGCATATGATTATGCAAAAGTTAAGGCTAGTCTCCTGAAGAAATACCGCCTTTCAGCCGAAGCTTTTCGGCAAAGGTTTAGGAGCACAGGCAAGAAAGATAGCGAGGGCTATCCGGAGTTTGCATATAGCTTAAAGGCCAACCTAGTCGAGTGGCTTAAAAGCGCGGAAGCGTACGACAGCAGAGACATGATCATTGAATGCATGTGTCTAGAGCAGTTTTACAAAACCATCCCCCAAGCTGTGAAACTGTGGGTGCAAGACAGAGGTAATGTAAACACTGTGGAAAGGGCGGCTGAATTAGCCGAAGAGTACGCAACCCGTAGAAAGTTGAACGCCAAGGAGGGAAACTGGGACGGTCGAAATGGACCGCGGAAACCATTTCCGTTCAAAAAGGGTGCGCAAACTAGACGATCCGAGCCTGTAGACATGGCGGAAAAGCCCGCAGAAAAGAGCGAGGAGAAACTTAACGGAGAAACCGCACAAAAAGAACAGAAAAGAAAATTCGAATCTGTTAGACGAATTCGCTGTTACAAATGCCACAAACTGGGACATATAGCTGTAAACTGCGAGAAGTCTAGCGTAGTTTTTTCCTACGTGGAGGAAAAAGATGAGAATATGGAACTTTTAAGTCCATATCTCCACGACCTGCAAGTTAACGGAAAACCATGCCGAGTGCTAAGAGACAGTGCCGCCACGCTGGACATTGTCCATCCGTCTTACGTGATGGTAGATGACTTCACCGGAGAAGTAGCATGGATAAAACAGGTTGTAGAAGAACACAGCGTGTGTCTGCCCATGGCCAAAGTCAAAATCAGTGGACCATTCGGGGAGCTAGAGACTGAGGCTGCAGTTTCCAAATTTTTGTCACTGCAGTATCCCTACATCTTTTCGAATCGTTCGAATCAGTTACTGCGTGACAGAGGGCTCAAACTGGGAGAGGGCATAGTACAGGCATTGACCCGAGGCCAAGCTCGTAAGATCGCGGCGCTTTCGGCTGAAAATGCTCAAGCTCCTCCAGCGGAAGCAGAAAAGGGGATAACTTCAATACCGGAATCCGAGCTAGGCCCGAGGGACAAAAGAACAGTTGAGGAGAGCCTGCCAGTTGACCAGCTCAATGAGAGCGTAGCACTAGAGTGTCAGAGTTCTAGCCTGCAGGAAGAGCAAGCAGACGCGCTCACAAGCGAGACAGGGTTGTTATTATCACCGGCCTCAAAGAACTTTGATCAACTCTTACGCGTGGATAGAGAGTCACTGGCAGCTGAGCAAAAGAATGATGAGAGCTTAGCAAAATTACATGACACAGCTAAAGAAGGCATTGCTAGGCGCAACGTAACGATACATGAGAGAGGAGGATTGTTGTATCGGCATTACAGAGATCGAAAGGGTAGGATTTTAGATCAGTTAGTCATACCTACTAAGTATCGGGAGGACCTTTTGAGTCTTTGTCATGGAAATGGGTGGTCCGGCCACCTAGGCATAAACAAATCAAAGGAAAGATTGCTTATGGAATACTACTGGCCTGGCTGTTTCAAAGATGTAGAAAACTTTGTAAGATCATGCGACGCCTGCCAGCGTTCTGGTAAACCAGGAGAGACATGGAAAGCTCCACTGAAGGTAGTGCCCTTAATAACAGAGCCTTTCAGACGACTTGTAATAGACACGGTAGGGCCTCTTCCAAAAACAAAATCAGGCTACAGGTACTTGATCACCATGCTGTGTCCGGCCACCAAGTTTCCAGAAGCAATCCCTTTGAAAGAGCTCAGCTCCACCGAAGTAGTAGACGCGCTTTTGACAGTGTTTGCACGAGTTGGGTTTCCAGCCGAAATTCAGGCAGATCAAGGGTCAGTATTCACGAGCGCACTGACTTCCACATTCTTGCAAAAGTGCGGGGTAAAGTTAATACACAGTTCTGTCTATCACCCTCAGTCAAACAGTGTAGAGAGGTGGCATTCGGTGCTTAAGCGAGTTTTGCGTGCGCTCTGTTACGAGCACAAGGAGGACTGGGAGAACTGTCTGCCGGCAACTTTGTTTGCTTTGCGAACGGTTCCACATGAAGCGACAGGGTTCTCACCAGCAGAACTAGTGTATGGGAGGACACTCCGTTCTCCACTGAGAATGTTAAGAGAGATGTGGGAGGAAAGAGGGGAGAGTCGAACCGTGGTTGAATACGTGCTAAATTTACTGGAACGGCTAAGCGCAACCCAAGAACTAGTCGGAAAGAACATGGCACTAGCTCAAAAGAACGCCAAATTCTATTACGACAGGAATGCGAGGCTTCGTACGTTTAACGCCGGAGACCAGGTAATGATCCTCAAACCTTCAAGAAAGAACAAGCTTGAAGTTCACTGGGACGGGCCCGTTAAAGTGTTGCACAAACTTTCAGAAACTAACTATGCTTTGAGAATGCCCGGTCGCAGGAAGGAAGTGAGGATATATCACTGTAATTTGATGAAGCCGTATGTAGAGCGGAGCGGAGTCGTTAACTATACTGTCAAAGAGCCGGATGGCATTGGTACCAAGTTTAAGAAGGATAGGGCAACCTCCAACTCTGAAATCGGCCTAGAAGAAGTAGTAGAACACTCGGTAAGCTCGCATGCTCTAAGACCCGAGCAGCTAGACGAGCTAAAAGGGGTGTTAGGGGAATATCTCCACAGATTCAGCGATCGCCGGGTAGAACCGAACTGATAACGCATGAAATTGAGCTGACCTCTACCGAACCAGTAAGATCAAAACCTTACAGGGTGTCTCCAAGACAGAGAGAGATTATGGAGGCAGAGATACAGCGCATGCTAGAGTTGGGAGTTATTGAGCCCGCTGAGAGTGACTACACGTCACCGCTAATACTCGTAGAAACCCCTAACAAGGACCCTCGTCCGTGTGTTGACTACAGGAAGTTAAATGCGATCACTAGGGATCAGCTGTACCCGATACCCAACATTGAGGAACGAATTGAAAGAGTTAGCGCTGCTAAATACATTTCAACTATAGATCTCGTGCGGGGGTACTGGCAAGTTCCCCTTTCAGAAAGTGCCAGCCGCTATGCCGCATTCATCTCGCCTGTAGGCACTTTTCGCCCTCTCGCACTCAGCTTCGGGCTGAAGAACGCGCCGTTTAGCTTCTCTAAGTTAATGGATATTGTCCTAAAAGACTTGCAGGAGTTCGCCTTACCTTATCTTGATGATGTGGCCATTTTTTCGGACAGCTGGGAACAACACGTATCGCACCTCAAACAGGTGTTCTCACGGTTGAGGGAAGCCGGCTTAACGATGAAAGCGGAAAAGTGTAGGTTTGGTTGTTCGCAGGTTACTTATCTGGGCCATGTTGTCGGTCAGGGCATGAGACGGCCGGCTGAGCTGAAAATAGCGACGATTGGAGATTTTTCTCAGCCGCGCACGAAAACGGACCTTCGTTCATTTTTGGGACTTGTGGGGTACTATCAACGGTACATTCCGAATTACTCGCAATTGGCAAGTCCATTAACAGACGCCCTCCGAAAGGGAGCACCGAGTAACGTACACTGGGATAAGGACAAAGAGAACGCTTTCCAAAGTTTGAAAACGCTATTGATTTCTCGCCCTGTGCTTCGCGCGCCAGACTACACAAAGGAATTCATAGTTCAATGCGACGCAAGCGACAGAGGTATGGGCGTGGTACTTAGTCAGGTCGGCGACGATAACTAGGAGCATCCTATCCTCTACGCCAGCCGTAAACTAAATGTAAGAGAGGAAGCCTACAGCGCTTCAGAGAAGGAATGCGCTTGTTTGGTTTGGGCCGCCCAGAAGTTGTCGTGTTACTTGTACGGAGCGAAGTTCATCTTCGAGACCGACCACTGTCCTCTGACGTGGCTCAATCAAATGTCACACAAAAACGGCCGCTTGCTCCGATGGAGCCTCACTCTCCAAGAGTACAACTTCTCCGTTAGATATAAGAAGGGAAAGTTGCATAGCAATGCGGATGGTTTGAGCAGGCTAATTTGAATTCTGCGTTTGAGGGTCCCGCCTAAATTTTAGGGTTACTACTGTTAGCTTTTCTTTAGGCGAAGAAAATCCCCTCTCATTCAGCAGAATTCCCTCCAATAATTGCTGAATTTGTCAGCAGGAATTTGCTTCAGAAATTGGCATAGTGAAATGTAGCATTTTCTTTTGTTTCTGCACTTATGTTGTTGTTTTTTTGAAGCCTATCGAGTCTAAAGTGAGAGCCAATGCACGTCATCTCGGCGCACAGCCGTGTTGTGGGGTTCATTTTGC
This sequence comes from Dermacentor albipictus, assembly GCF_038994185.2. Lineage (NCBI taxonomy): Eukaryota > Metazoa > Arthropoda > Arachnida > Ixodida > Ixodidae > Dermacentor > Dermacentor albipictus. The sequence continues at coordinate 132,425,656 of NC_091822.1, forward strand.
AGTTGCCTGTCCTTGTTGGATGTTTTGGGGCGGTGACATCAATGCACAAGTGGTCGCTGCGAGCCAAGACATCAATCCCCCCCTGACCAGCAGCCGTTCTCTTCCTGCCTAGCGGTTGTCAGCGCTAGACAGTCGAGACTTTCCGGGCCAGGGAGGCGCTGTCAAGAACGGCGAGCTGCGAAACAAGATTGCCACACAGTTACGACAGGGCGACACGACGCGCACCTCTCCCTCTCCGTCGCTGCAGCTGGGAGGCGTTCAAAGAAGCGGCCTTTGCGCTGGAATCCGCCGCCTTCCACCCACCCCATCGACATTGTGACGGAACTAGTTCGGCGTGTGTGAACAATGATTCCGGAGTTCCCCAACGCGGAGCTGATTTGACACGCATGGACAAGCTGCCGTGGGGACAACGTATTTTTGTGTTTCTCACGCTTCGGAGTGGCGCAGAACAACGAGCGACCCTCGATCGGCTCCGATAGTTCCCGGAACGGCACCCCGCGCGGTTGCCTCTCTGTACAGAGCGCGGTTGCCTTTGTGTACGTAAACTGATCTGCAGTGCAGCGGCGAGTTGGTGATGAGTAAACGAACAGTCGCCGCGTCGTAGGACCGGCGGATCGAGTGTATAAAAACTGTGGTTGTGCGAATGCTGAGGACACTTCTCTTGAGCAGTCATGTTAGACTGAGTCACTTCTCTCATGCAGTCAAGTTGGACTGTTACTCTTTTTCTCCAGCAGTCATGTTAGACTGATTTAATTTCTGTAAATAAACCCTTTTCCTCGTTCTCGATGAGAAGCAGTTCTTAACTTCATCAACGATCTCAGCGTAAACAAGTTGGACGACGGCATGGGCCAGCTACCTCCGAATTCATGCCGTACTCCAATCTTGGCAAAGGACCACGGACGATGGGATTGAGCCCCCAATCCTGACACCATTCTGACGTTATCTATCATATCACAGTATGTTTTGGAAAATTTCCGAACTTCGGTTTTTGAGCAACTGTCTCTGACTAGAGAGCTTTAGAATAGAGGCCCCAATAGTTTGCAGCACTAAAGAGCTTTGCGGGTCTTAGCGTTGGGGCACGCAGGAGTGAAAATTTTAGAATAGGGCTCTGAGTTTGCGGATAGCGTCTTGCGCTGCCAGCGCCACTACGGCGTCAAAGAAAATCTATTAGAAATAATTAAATAAAATATACCATTTCATTATAGTAATAGTAATTTTTACTTGTGTGTATTCGCGTTTAATTACAATTTAGATGTTATTCTGTAAGCAGCAAACAATTAGTTGCGCTTAGTTTTGAGCAAATCAACTTTACGTGCCTTCACCAGCCAAGCTTAGCCGTGTTAGGCCTACGAGCCATAAAATCCACAATCGAATTCCGTATCAGCGGCGTCTAATGATTCAAACTTCATAACACACGCCAGTTCAGAGCAAGCGATAACCGCACTCGCTTCTCCTAGCTTGCGAACTTCACGCGTTACCACGAATCGAACCCAGTTTGGTGCCAGGTTAGAGCCGTCGCTTCGATGGGTGCCGCCATGTTTGCTGATGCAGAGCTTTTCGGGTCGCTATTTGGGCTCGCGCTAAATCGGTGAAATAGCATTCCCAACACAAAACCCAAACGCAGTTTGCGTCTCGCGCGTGCGCAGTGGCTTCGACGCTATTTCATTGGGGCCCCAAAACGTTTGGGGTTCCTATTCTAAAACTCTCTACTGACCCCGAAATCAGCTGGGTTTTTTCATCCATTTTAGCCAGAGCGATGAAGGTGAAAAATATTCCTAACAAATCTTCAAGAGGTTTCTCGCAGATTTAAAAAAAAGGAAGTATGAAGCTGCACCACGTATTTATCTCGTTATAAAATCCCCCAAAATGCCAAGCTTGCTAAAGTAGCGAGAATTAGAAGCTTTCAGAGACGTTTTAAAATAGAAATTTCCCGATTCTTTCTGAAAATTTCATAGAACATCCACCGAGGACTCCGACACGGATCCATTCTCTTTTGCGAAACGTGAAGGTCACGTGGCACGGTGATTTGGATCGGCAACGTGCCCTACGGGTTGTCTCAGAACCACGTGACCCTCGAGTTTCAAGGAAGAGAATAGATCCGCGTCGGGGTTGGGCCGAGATAGAGACAAGATGGGGTCTTTATATACACTCGTTCGAAAAATTTAATGCGACACGGAAACTAAAACGAAAAACACGACACGGTCACGCTACGTCATACCAGCACCCCTCTCTCCCAGAGTCCGACCGGAACGAAAAGTACGCACTCCTTATAGATTACGTCGGCAAATATGCATAACGTCCTCTTTCTCACTCTGTCAGCAGGAAGATAGTCCTTCTTGGCGAGAGGCCAGTTGGTCTCGGAGCTGTCGTAGACGCGACTGTCGCAGTCGCTGCTCCAAGTGTCCACGTCTCCCTCTTCGTCGACGGCGATTTGGCTGTCAGCGCGGCGACGCCGATATCCCGGTCTCCACGACGGCGCCGATTTCGCTGTCCAACCTCCCTTGTGGCTTGTGACCCTCTGGCCTTCTCGTCAGGCTTCCCTTCGTGCCTTCTTGTCTCCGCTTCAACGCGTGCTTTGCCCAAAAGACCTGCCTGTTCGCCGCCCCCCCCCCCCCCCTCCGTGTCAGTGGCTTCGGGGAGGGGGAGCGTAAGGCCGCGAGGGGCAACGCGTGTCTCCACGAGGATTCCGTTGTTCTTTTTTTGTGTGTGTGATTCACCGCGCGCAAGGGATAAGGGCACTTGTCGCCGGCCGCCTCCCTTTGTGCGTCCCTTGAGGCTGTCACACAACTGCGCCCACATATTTCATCTCGTTATAAAATCCCCAAAAATGCCAAGCTTTCAGAAGCAGCCAAAATTGGAACATTTCAGGAAAGTTTCAAAAGAGATTATCGCCGATTTTTATGAAAATGTTATGAAGCACCCACGTAGGACTGGTAAATGTAGCACTTCAAAAAACATGCTACATTATTTTGTTTTAAGTGAGAAGAGAGAGAGAATGAAGAGGAAAGGCAGGGAGGTTAACCAGATATGAGTCTCCGGTTTGCTACCCTACACTGGGGATGGGGGATAGGGGTTAGAAAGATGACAGAGAGGGAAACGCAAAAAAAGAAAAAAAAACGAACGCGCACACATGGAGACACACACACAAAAGGCGTTCCAGTTAAAGTCGTTCACACAGGCCGGTAGATCGCAAGAAGCGCAAAAGCGCTTGCACGGCCTTCTTCTGTGACGGTAGGTCCTTTCGATGTTGCAGAATTCTTTTTTCGGATAGTGGTTGGTCGTCCAGTTGGTCTAGTTCCTGGCTGAGGCATGCCCTCTGTGAACTGTACTGCGGGCAGGTGCACAAAATATGGCCAATTGATTCTTCATGGCCGCAGTGGTCACAGGTTGGGGTGTCGGTCATCCCTATGCGGAAGGCATAGGCTTTAGTAAAGGCAACGCCCAACCAAAGTCGATATAAAAGCGTGGCGTCTCTACGGCGAAGCTGTGATGGCGCTCGAAGACTTAATGTTGGATCAAGTGAGTGCAGTCGCGGATTTCTTAAATGTGGCTCATTCCATTGCGACGCGGTGCACTGCCGAGCAAGTAGGCGGAGCTTCCGTGCAGCGTCAGTTCTAGAAAGAGGAATGGGGACGTGGCGCTCCTCAGTATGGGCTGAGCGGGCAGCGTGATCCGCCCGTTCATTGCCGACAATCCCGCAGTGACTGGGAAGCCACTGAAAGGTTATGTCGTGGCCTGCATCACTTATATGGTGTAATGTCTTTGTAATATGGAATATTAGTTGTTCGTGCGGTCCGCGTCGTAAAGGTGACAGTAGAGACTGCAGTGCCGCCTTCGAGTCACAGAATATTGTCCATTTGTGTGGCGGTTCATCACCAATGTGATGAAGAGCAGTAAAGAGCGCTGCGAGCTCTGCTGCTGTCGATGTTGTCGCGTGGGTCGTCTTAAATTTGATTGTTGTAGCTTTCGCTGGTATGACGATTGCCGCCGCGGAGCTGCTTGAAAGGACAGATCCATCAGTGTAAATATGCGTAGAGTCACGGTAGTTCTCGTACAAATATAGTAGCGTGAGCTGTCTAAGGGCTGGTGATGACAGATCAGCTTTTTTCGAGATACCAGGTATTGCGAGGTTGATTTTCGGCTGAGCGAGGCACCATGGAGGGATCGAAGGTCTCGCAGCCGGAATGAAACAAGCTGGCAATGATTCATCATATGCAGTTATCGTTTGGCTGAAAGATGTGTGTGGCCTGTCCGCTGGTAGAGAGGCTAAATGGTGACGAGGAGTCCTGGCTAGATGCCTGATATGGGTCCTGAGTACTTCAATTTCAATGTGGGTCTTGACAAGGTGGTCTCTAGCGATTGCTATCGTAGCCACTGTTGAAGCACTCTGAGGCAGGCCTAGACAGATCCGGAGCACTTGACCCTGAAGACTTTGTATAGTGCGTAGATTCGTTTTGCCTGTGTTGTTTATTGCTGGCAAGCTGTATCGCAGAAATCCCAGAAAAAGCACCCTGTACAGTTGTAACATGGCACTAGGCGACATTCCCCAGGTCTTGCCAGCGAAAAATTTGAACAGGTGGCATATGCCTGTCAACCGCTTTTTCACGTAAGATATGTGTGGGCTCCATGACAAGTCCCTGTCGATTATGACTCCTAGAAACTTGTACGATCGGACCCGTCGTATTACTTGGCCATTTATCGTTACACTGTAGTTTGCCATGGGTTTGCGCGTAAATGGCACCAGTGCGCATTTCTCGGAGGAAATTTCGAGGCCTCGATTACGGAGGTAGACAGCAGTTTGTGTCGCGGCTTTCTGAATTCTCGCTCGCAGCTGTAGGCGTGTTACTGCAGATGTCCATATGCAGATGTCATCCGCGTACATTGATAGCCTGACTGTGGTTGGCACGTCCTCAAGGAGAGCAATTAGTGTTAGATTGAATAACACGGGGCTAAGTACACCGCCCTGGGGGACGCCGCGGTAGCTATAATGTAGAGAAGTATGGCCTTCCTCGGTGCTTACAAAAAAGGATCGCATGGATAGATAGCTCCGTATCCAATGAAACATCCGACCACCCACTCCTACCTCTGCGAGAGCAGAGAGGATGGCTTCATGCGTAACGTTGTCATACGCCCCTTTAACGTCGAGGAATAAGGATGCGCAGAGACGCTTACGGCGTTTCTCATGTTGAATGTAGGTGACCAGGTCGACGACGTTATCGATCGATGATCGACCGCGTCGGAAGCCCGCCATGGCATCTGGGTAGGTGTTGTGGTACTCCAAGTACCACTCCAGGCGTCCTAGGATCATCCTCTCCATTACTTTGCCCACACAGCTCGCCAAAGCGATCGGGCGATATGAGGAGAGCTCCAACGGCGACTTGCCAGGCTTCAGCAGTGGAACAAGGCGACTTGTCTTCCAGGTTGTTGGTAGCGTGCCATTTCTCCAAGATTCATTGTACACCTCAAGAAGAACCTCTCTCGCTCGCTCCCCCAGGTGACACAAAGCTCGGTAGGAAATTCCGTCAGGTCCTGGCGCTGATGTGCGGCTACACAAAGCTAATGCTGCCTTAAGTTCGTGGATCGAGAATGGTAGATCCAACCGGTGATCACGTGGTGGCGGACAGCTGCTCGAAGGCGATGGAATGTTGGTAGCTGTGAGTTGGCCGGATAATCTGGCGCAGAAATCCTCTGCCACGTCAATCTCCGATCTCTTTTGAGAGAGGGCAAGTGCCTTGAATGGGAATCGCTGTACGGGAAGTGTCCGCAGTCCGCGCACCGTTCTCCATAGTTGCGATAAAGGCTTGCGTGGATCTAGCGACTCACAGAAGGCAGCCCACCGTTGCGATTCGAGCTTGTCTAACCGGCGCTGTATCTTCTTTTGCGTGCGCCTGGCGGTCCGTAGATCGTCCATTGTTTTCGTACGTCGGTATCTTCGTTCAGCACGTCGTCGGATTGCTCGAAGTCGTTCTAGTTCCACGTCATAATCATTAAGTTTCGAGGAGCATGTTAGAGTACGCATAGTGTCTTGCACCACGCTCTTGATTGCCTCTTCCAAGTCGAAAGATGGATTGGCATCGCAGTGTTCTTCCATAATAGACTGAAATTTAGGCCAGTCCACTCTTTGGATCGTATCCCGTATTTTGGAAGCGGTCAGTCCTCTGATCTTGATGTACGTGGGGATATGGTCGCTTCCGTGCGTCTCTATGTCCACAAACCACCCTGCACGTCTGACTAGGCTTCGCGAGACGAAAGCCAAGTCAAGACAACTGCTGTACGTGGAGCCACGTAAGAACGTAGGACTTCCATCATTCAGCAGCCAAAGTTCATTACTGGAGGCGAAAGATACCAGAGCTCTGCCTCTTGCGTTGATGATCGGACTTCCCCAGAGTGTATGATGGGCGTTGAAATCTCCAGTGATGACCCAGGGATTGGAAGTTGAGGAAAGGATGTCTCGTAGTCTGTTGTAATCAAATCGACTTGACGGAGATAGGTAGGCGCCTATAAAAGTGAAGGCCAGATTCTTTTTCCTTACGTTTAGGCATATATATTGATTGCTGTCATTAGGTGGTACAGGCTGATGAGTGTAGGTGAGGTCACGGCGAATGAACACCAAAACCTTACTGTTTTCATAAACAGCTGACGACATAAATGATTCATATCCAGAAAGCCTGATTTTGGTCGATAAGTTCGGCTCGCAAATGACGATAATGGGAAACATATTGGCGAACACGAAGCGACGGAAATCCGAAAGGCGCGCTCTGAGTCCGCGGGCATTCCACTGAAAAATAGCTGCTTGTCGGACCTCTTCCCTAAAAGACCGTGACTGTGGAGCCATGATCTACTCAAGGGTTGCAAGCACCGGACTCAGAGCGTCCAGTACTTGAAGCGCACTTCTGGCAGACGGTGTGTGCATGTTGCTTAGCAGCACGCGAATGGCATTCATTAAAGGCCTAATAAGTGCTATCACTTGCTCATCTGTTTTCCGCGACTCCTCGGATACAGCACCTTGCTGTACTGGGGGCGGCTTCTTCTGCGGCTCTTCTGGCGGTCGTGTACGCGGAAGTGGCGGCCATTCCTTTGTGGAGAGAGATCTGGCAGTTTGCTCCCTTCCAACATTGGTGATCGGAGTGCTGGAAACGTCCGCTGATGATGATGCTTGACGAGGGGACTTTTCCTGAAAGCTTGAGGTTTTCCGCCGTGAAGACCGTTGTCGGTGACGTCGTCTTCGCCGTACTTTCACAGCGGCCTCTTTGTGGGTAGAGTTATCTCTCACCATTTGCTTAAGAATGGTGAACTCTTTCTTGATCTGGGGACAGTCTTTGGAAGAGGCGCAGTGATCACCTTGGCAGTTAGGACACTTGAAAGTGGTTGCGCTGCAGTTGTCTTCTGAGTGGGGTTCGGCACATCGAGGACACACGGCCGAATTTCTGCAAACACCCTTCACATGTCCAATCTTCTGACAATTGAAGCATTGCATTGGTCTTGGAATAAATGGTCGAACCTGGTGGCGAAAGTGGCCGACCTTCACGTAGGGTGGAAGGCAGTCGCCTTTGAAGGTTATCTTCACACAACGTGTGTTGCCGAGGCGACCAACATGCACAATCACGTTGTGTTCGCTTGCTGGTTTTATGAGAATTGGGAGGTCTGCATTAGATATTTCATTGTCAATGTCATAGATGACTCCAGTTATTGTGGCACCATTCGTTGGCACGATGGATCGGACCTTGATGTTTCCCAGCTGCGTTACATGTTGTAGTATGGTCAGTGCACTCGGGTTCATCACATCGATTGCCAGGATGTTTCGTCTAGTATTTATCCTGACATCCTTGATCTCATTTGGCACGGTGTTCTCTAGATACACGGAGAGTGCTTGCCTGTTGAGGACGCGCAGGTTGTCGGTAGCGTTCTGTGGCACAAACAGGATGGAGTGAGGCCATCGCTGAGGAGCTGTTTTCACAGTGTTCGAGCTGGACGCCGAAGATGAGTTGATAATTCTTCGTTTGGCCTTGCGGTACTGGACAAGTCGAAAGCTGTCCTCCGAGGACTCGTCACCTGATGCGCAGTACAGCTCTGTGTCCTCGCTACCACTTGACGTACTTCCTCGCTTCCTCGAACCGATGTCCGCGGGTGAACGGGAACCGGGAGGATCCTCGGGGTTTTGTACATCCATCACCGCGATGGAGGGGGCGGTAGACCCCACAGGTGCAGTAAGAAGTCCAGAAAAACACAGAGACGGGCGAGATGTGTTCCGCAAGAGAAGCACTTCGTCTTCCTCCTCCTAAGTGAGAAAATTTCGCCTATATTAAGGCCGTGTATCGTAATCCCCTTGTTAGGAATGGCCGTACGGGGTGGCAACGTGCCAGCTATTTCAGCGCGCTGCACGTGTTTCAATCCAACCAGACGGGGCGCACTTCAGAGAACTACGGATGACCGGCAGCCACGTGGCGCGGGGTCAGCTCAGGAATGTGGTACTCGGCCGTGCCACCCGGGACGAAGCAGAGTTAATCTACAAAGCCCTCTGACGTCGGCTCCGGACCTTTACACCTGTGTGTGTGTGCGGCCCTGAAACCTGTGCAACACGTGTTTGTGAACCCTCCTTCAAAAGGGCGGGTCATCAACGGTGACGTCGAACGATGACTGGACGAACGTTTCCGTCCACTGGGAATCAAGGGACGACCAAGTGCTTATAAGCAGCGTTTGCCGGCTGCTAGAGCATGCTCGTCCTCGGGAGCTGAGTGCTCGTTGTCATGCTAGAAATGTACTAGTGAGCCGTGTGCTCGTAAGCTGCTTGCTGTATGTTAGTCTTGCGGGCTCCATATGGGAGTCACGCTAGACTGTCGATTTATGTCTTGTCGAAAATGTTAATATGTAAATAAATCCTGTTCACCGAGTGCCTCTCTACGACCTTCAACTCCTTCAAATGGTCTCAGCGGCGAGGTCGTCCAACGACTCCTACATCTGGTTGACAGCGGTAGGATCGTCCGACGAATCTAATACCCCACAACGTGTTCCGTTCTAATAATAAAGTAAAAATCAAACTCAAATTGAATTTTGAACTCATTCGTATTGCTGCAGTAAAAAAAGGAGTGACTCAGGTTGTGTCTTTTTTTGCCTGCTTTCAGCTATGAAATGAGTCGGGCTTGAGTTTTCAGGGCTGCTGCCTCCGTGTTCCTACCATGGTGCGTTAAGGTAGAAAGCACTCCAGAGCGCATGTACAGCAAGTTTTTTCTAAGGCTAGTATGGGGGAAACCTATTTCTGGCATTGATATCTGTTTACATCTGCTTTCTCAAATGCTTCCCGCGTACGTGAACGATGCACCAGCCATGTGGGAACGCGCGATGACGCCACTGCAGTGGATGAGCCAGCTGGTTATGTTCAGATGAGGACCAGTCTCAAAACGGGTCCCAAATACTTTTCATTGTCACATAAATTTTTTATATTCGGCACAAAAAATTCTTCCGCATCACGGAAGGTCGACTACTTTTCCAACAGACGTTTATTTTGTTTGTATTTTTTTTGCACAATATGCAGGAGCATAGCCTTCGGGGATCCCAGTAGCACAAATAAAAACTGCGTGGTCTCATTCATATTTTTTATTTGAACGTGGCTTACAGGGCCCGGTGTGCATTGAGTAAGGGGGGCGTAGTGGAAGTTATATAAGCAATAGGTGAAAAACTTCCATAAACACATACGCAGAAAAAATTGTAAAAAAGCATATTACAACCGAGGAGTGAGAACACAATCGAAAATACGATACATGTGTGTGTGTGTGTGTGTGTGTGTGTGTGTGTGTGTGTGTGTGTGTGTGTGTGTGTGTGTGTGTGTGTGTGTGTGTGTGTGTGTGTGTGTGTGTGTGTGTGTGTGCGGGCGTGCGTGCGTGCGTGCGGGCGGGCGTGTTTGTGTGTGCGTATGTGTGGCGGGGGGCCGCGGAATGAATAGGTCGGTAACATGTAACATGTAAGACCAACAAGGAAACAATTAGGCTTATCATATCCGAGCGTTTCGGTGCATTAAATGAGACAGACTGCCGTAGCGTTATGATGAGAGGAAAGTGCAACAACTGCCCCGTGAGCTATAGCAGCTGTTTTTGGCAAGCTTCACTGTCTAACACTGCGCTTGTGAATGAATACTCGCGCCGTTATGCTGACTCTAATTAGCGTCACTCTTGGACGACTGCTAAATCGTCGCTGCGTGTGAACTAAGTAGGATGGCGCAGGCGGCGCGCGAAGGAGACACGAATAACTTCACTCTTTTGGATCGGTTTCTAGGCTGGTTTATTCTGCAGTAAACTGATAGAGTGGGGGAAAATGCGTGAGAAGAGAGAAGTAAAATAAAAAACTGACAGGGACCTAAAGGGACACTAAAGTAAAATACAAACTCGATGTGGACTGTTTAAATACTATTCCAGCAACCTCCCAATGCTTGTTCCGTGCCAAGGAAAGACCTAGTTTACGAGAAAATTGCATCTGAATGGCACGAATACCTCTATCGCCATTCATTTCTCCCGCTGTCCAAACAGGGAGTGGTGGTGTAGCATACGCCATCACCGCCCTTTGCAGCCGCCGCTGAGTAAAACGGCGCCCGATATAGAAGGCGGTAAGGTGTTTAGCACAAAACGCAAACGCCCGGCGATGGTGAGCAACCTAGTCACCTTGCTCGCTCGCTGGTCTTGGGCGCTTTGTTACCGCTTTCGAGGCGGTATTCGTGTTTGCAGTACTCTAACATGGCTACAGGTACGTTTATTATGTCGACAGGTAGCCGAAAGACCTCAACTGGCACAGAAACGCTTGAAACAAGTAAGCTTACATTGTTTATTGCCAATGGTGAATGACGCAGTACGTGCTCACAATTTTCGCACAGGCCAGGTGGACGCAATGCAGTCAGTCACGAAACTTCCGACACACAGAAAGACAGATATTCATCTATTCAATGGAACTGAAGGCTGAAATCGAGGGAAGCTTTCTCATCGTGTTCGGCGTGCCGCTAAAGCAGGGAGAGCGAAGCTTCGGCCAACAATATTTATGCTGGGCTACCCTCGTACTTGTAGTTGCCTATAATTGTGTTTCATAGTACACATATACGTATGTACACATATACGTATATGTAGACATGTACATATACATTTATGTACACATATAGTACACAGTACTATAAACGTGTTTCATAGTACACATATACTGTCTGCGTTCGACGATTTCAGCTAGATTAAAAAAGAAACGTAAAAAGTTCCCGGCAAAGATGTACTTCAGGGGGAGTATGGTAGCGCGATTCAAAGACGGGACAAGAGAAGACACAAAGGGACACACACAGCGCACATTGACACAACAAGCCCACATTGCAACCCTCGTGAAAGATGTACTGTCAGCAAGATAAGCTCGAGCTGCAATGTCGCACTGTTTTGATAGCACATTGGCGAGAAACATGTAGTGTAGGGGGAAAAAACGTCATGCTAAATTTCACGGCACATATTGTCTGCTTTTCATGCGTCTGCTGCTCCTTTAGTGTACAGGTGCGGCAGTAAGAGCTTTGACACAAGTGGAGCACTCGTAGGAAAGCAAGGAACGTTATCGAGACAGCAGTGTAAACAGGGACCTCTGCAAATATTGTGTCAATAAACAAGGACACTAAATAAACATTTAAGTAAGGCAAATTCATACTCACGGAACCTTGGAAAATGCAATTTACGGTTTCATGTTGAAAACTACATCTGGGGTTGTGTATTCACACAGGGCAAAGAGGTTGCAAGGAGATGAACACTTCAACTGAGTAACAGAGGCAAGCATGGCGAGCCTCAGCCTGGAGCCAACGTTTGAACAAGCAAACATATTTGTGAGGGCCGCGACGGAGACAAGTACCCACGCTGATGCTTTCCTTGCTCGTCCGCTGTTGGTTGGCTGAACGCTGAGCCGAACTTGCTCCGAGCATACTTCAAAAACTTTCTGGGAACACACTGTGCCCAGGTTTGTCATCTGCTGTTTGAAAAGAAAGAAAAATTGTTTTCAGCGATTTGTCTGAGAAGTGTGGAATAGGCCGATTGGTGTGAACATACCTATTTTAGCTATCTCTTACGGTGCGTGGATAGCCTAGTTATTGCTTTCCTGCAAACTGTACGTGAACTATTCGTAATTAACGAATGTAAAATAATGCACGTAACCATATCTAATTCTAATCCTAGCACTTGCCTTCTTAAAAACACTCTCTTATATGTCATCATGTCTAATAAATATCTTGCTTTACGCATTACAAATAACTTAAAGTGGTCCATTAACAATGCTGATCATATGCTCGGGTGCTTACGGCTCAACTTTTACGAAGCACCGTCTATGTTAAAACTAAAGCTTTACAAGACCTTTACAAGACTTAATCTTCTTAAATCTTCTTAATGTTAAACTTAATCTTAAGTCGCGTTAATCTTATTACTTCACTTGAACTAGTAAAAAATAACTATACTCGTTTCATTGTTTCTAATTGTGACGGTACTGCTAGTATAAGCTCAATTAAAACTACCCTAGCACTTATTCCACTAGCTAACCGCCGCAAAGTTGCCTGTCTTTCGCTAGTTCATAAAAATTTTCCATGACACGGCACTTCACGACGATTTCATACTCCGGCCTCAATACATTTCAAACCACGTCGATCATAACAGTAAGGCAGGAATTGATTCATGTTACACGAAGTCTTTCTTTCTATCTTGCATTATGCGTACATCTCAGAAATGGAACCACCTTCCCTCAAGTATGGTAGCCATCACCGATAACAAACATTTTCGTAAAATAGTTAGCTAACATTATATAATCAGGATGATTATATTACCAGGACTCACTGACCTTGTTTGTTTGTTTTACTCTACTACTTTGTAACCATTTCCTCCTTTAATGCCATGTGGCCGTGAGGGTACTTTAAATTTTAAAAAATATTATAAATTGAGTGTTCACCACAACTGCAGTCATCATGAAGTGTCATTTCCTCAGATTTGCATTGAGCGCATTTATTAGTTGTAAAATTCTTTGCATTTTCATGTAACAAATTATTGTTGTGAGGGAGCATGTGATACCTGGCGGTGATGCCCATCAAGCTGATTTGCAAAGAGCAGATGACAGAGCTTGTGCATTATTAGCATGTAGGAGCTTGCTACATTGTTTCTATTCTGGTCGTCATGGCTATAATGACTAGAAAAGAAACAACTTGGGACTCAACACGTTACTTCTCTGTCTGTCATGAAATGTCCTTAAAAGCAAGTAAGCTTGTATGTAAAATTTACCCATTCCCGCTCGGTACGATACAAAACTGTTGGCTGTTGCTTTCCTGATAGGGGTCACAGCCCTCTATCTGGTAAACTCGCAAACACTTCATGGTGAGGCACATAGTTCAAGAGGACCTGCTGTCATTACGGTGACCATTGAGCCTCATATGGCTAGGCATGGGCAGCTTGCAGACCAATAAGCTCAATATTTCTTTTTTAGCCCGTCTTCCTGAAGAGAGACATGATGAAGCCATGACAAACATGCAAAGAAAAATGGTGAAGCAAAAGTTAGTTCAATAAATTAACAAATCACGGTTTAGTTGAAGGGTTCAGAAACATACCTTGTGAGGATTTTGGCCCTTGATGTTAGTTTCAGTGGTGGAACATTCACTGTTCTCTTGTGCGTACGTCCAGAGACAATAAAGTCCAGAGGGGTGAACAAATATGAGCGGCGCCTTGGCGGCTGGAGTCGAAAGAAAATATAACCTCAATTACTATGGTGTAAGTGTGAGTAAGTTTGTGATCCACGTATGACTAAGAACAGTGCAAAAAACGCTCCATGACACAAAAGTGCGCCCACACACACAGCTGTATTGCGTCTGCATTTCTTTCATTGGTGTCAATGGTGTCAATGGGGCTTCGATTAGATGACTATTCTTTCCGTCAGAAACTAGGTAATAAACAGTCATTTTGTCATGTCTCAACTGCAGTTAAACTGTGTCCCCGGATGTACATTTGCCAAAAATGTGCAGTGAATTTAACGCAGTTTATCACTCATACAGAAACAGTCAAAGCAATTTAGTATTTATGCTGTACTCCGTGTTAGGAATTTTAGCAACGTGGCAAAATGACAAGAGCCTCGTCTGAATTGCCTTTGAAAAGCAACAACATTATAATTATTATTATTTTCCACTTTTAAGAAATGACTACAGGAATCTGCTTTATCCGCCTTGCACTAGAAGAAATTCGAGGTTGAGAATGCGTAGCAGTGCTTTTTTACTCACGGATGCACGCACCCAGAGGCTGCAAGGCTAATGCGCTTTTGTGGGTAATCTCCAAGCAGATTGTGATTGGTTCCAGCAATTAATTTTCGCGCTAGCGAACACATTTTTTTTACGCAATATGTCATTACGCGGCCAGACGCGGCGGATCACTCACGGCGGAAGCCGTGCAGCCATTATGCCAGCTGAACGCCGCAGCTGATAGAATTCCCCGTCTTTAAACATGTTCGCTTGGTGGCGGCTATCGAATGTTGGACGCATAAACAGGCTGAGATATTATGATGTAATTAAAGCAAGCCTGCGTGATGTTGCTCAAACGAAACTACCACCCCGTTCGCAAATATTACCGCCGTACAATTCGAATCGATAAACGGCACGTACTGCAATCGATACCGGTGGGCTGCTGCTTATCACACGTCACTGGGGTCTCAAAAGCTTTATTCAAGTAATAAAGTGCAGACGATGTTAACATAAGTACACTAGAACAATTGTCTGCTTATCTTATAGAACAATGCCATGTTTGTTTGTTACTATATCTACATTTACAGACCAAATATTTACCCGCGTTGAGCGCCCCTGCAGAGAAAGTATGAATTAAAGTGTACGACATAATTACAGTAGCTCCAGTTACGCGCGTCATGCTGAAACATGCCGTGGTTGATCTTTCACCCTCTGTGGCGATTGTTGGAACTTGGGAGTGTGCGCGCCCTGGTATCACTATTTGCCAGGAAAACCCGTGCAGACCTACGCGATAACGAAACTACCGAAATGCGAAAGGGATGGCCAGCGCGGAGTCGAGCGAAAGCGAAACCTTTCGACCGACCACGTCGTTGTTATTGGTATCAATCGGTTCTTTCTTTTTCCTTAAAGTAAGATAGAACTCGACAAGCAGCATTTACTTTCTTCCTATAATGCAATACGATGATGTTTTTATAACGAGTAGTTGAGTACTAGCAACAAAATTTAAGGGAGGAATGCCTTTGTTATCGTGCAAGTACTTGAATGTCCCGGGGAAGTGTCTAATCGTACCCTGCATTTACCTCAATTTCTCGGTTACTAACGTTCTGTTCGCGATAATATTGACGCCTTAGAGATTCTCGAGCACCAATCTATCACTTTAGCTTGACTGATTATTTGCCTTTATTGTCCCTTTAAGTATCCCTACGTCATTTGAATGCGAAAGAATTATGACTTCTTTATTAATTGGTTACATCCATGATAAGTGACGTCATATATTGTCACGTCTTTTTCCCAACTCTACCTTAATCCACCTTAATCTACCTTGCTCTAATTTGTACGAAACTTAATCCACTTTAATCCAACTTCAGTCACTTTACTTCACCTTCATTCACTTTGCTCCGTTTTAAGTCACCTTACTCTAACTTGTTCTAACTGTAATTCCGCATTACTACTGACGCCATATAGAGCGCTGATGACGTCATTGATGATGATGATCTTCGTTACCACTCGCTGCGGACAGCGCCGACTTTTCTACCTTACGGGCCACATAATGTTTTCGCATTAATAACTTCGAAAATAGGCGCATGTCAAGCACCGGAAGAGCCGCGGATAAGGGGGCAGTGGCCACTGTCTGGTCGGCAACACTGGGACGCACTGGAATTCCCTTGTTCGGACGATTTTGTTAGCATTCGCCTCGGCTCTCGCTGCAACCGCGTGGTACATTGCGCCTCTCGTCTTCTCAGTAGCATCTTTGCGGTATAATATGCGTCGTGCTATCCTCGAAAGTCTCAACAGCCCTTGCCCATGACCTGGCACATCGTGACGATGTAGGGCTTGTGCATCGTTCATCCAATCAGCAGTCTGCAAAAGCGATGCGAATGATACGGCGATTGTCTTGGCAAGGCCCACGCCGCTGTTAAGTGCCACCAGACATTGCGAGGTGCCTAGGAAGGAAGCTCACTTAAAGCAGCTCTGTTCACGCGGATTGCACCGCTGGCGTCATCACATATGCTGTGATCCAGCGACTAAGTTTTCTTCGCTCCTTTCCGCTTATCTCTGGACGCTGTATTACTCTACCCCACAAGTGAGTTTACTCTGTACTCACTGGCACCCACTGCATTACTGAGAGCCCAACAACTGTTCAGTGTGGCACAGTTTTTATGGTGAAATTTCCGAAACGAATTTACTGCGCTGACTACTTAAACAGGCACTAGCGGAAGGTTAAATTTCAGAGGAATTTTCGATCGTTCAAAGACTTCGGCACTGACATTATAAAAGAAAGCGCCGGATGCTGACACAGCTCCCCAAGTGCATCATTCGCACTTTTTATGTCAAAATTGATTTAAGAATTTCAAAGAAGGCATTGAAAATTTGGAAGAGAAATCTAGACAGCCAAATGAATGTTTCCAGACCGCAGAGAAAACTGTGCCATGCAGTAACGCGGTCATTTGCGCACCATCAGAAGTGTCGCCACTAAGCCCCCTCAAGCTTTAAATAAAAAGAAGAGGCTCTCCTACACCAAGCGTATGGGAGTTTAAATTACTGCAGCTGTTGTAAGAAACGTTCGCTCCGCAATTCACCCAGCACGCGCCCTTAAAGACACTCCGTCCCAATCCAGTTGCAACACCTGTGCCAACTGGAATAAAAACCTGCGCACAGCGTAGATCAAGTACACATCTTTTCGAATGCGCTGCCGTCTCCTGTATTTGATACCGCTGACCCTAACAATAAAATACGTACAATACTTCATTCCAGAGGCGAAGAAGCAACTCATTCTAAAGGCCAGGAAGATAAGTGCACAACAAGGTATGCGGGGCCCTTTGGATTCACACTGTACAAAGAAATTGAGCGAAGAAGAACCAAGAAAAAAATCCTTGAATACTACACAAAGGCTAAGCTGATGGCTTCAAGGTAGAGCCAAAACAAGAAATATATAGAGCGCGTCGGTACTGTTGGAAAAACTGAATTCATTGCGAGGCGTTTCATGACACAGCCCTGCACGCAGGAGACCTACTCACTCTACAAGCTTGCTAATTGGCGGTTGGTCTTACACAATTCGTATCTTTGCACCCACAATGGGTCATATCGTCACGAAATCTGGAGGTATGTATAGATTGTACAAATTTGAAGCTCAGCCTTTGTAATCAGAATGTGTCGCGTTCTTCGACTACGTTGGCCGAGAGTGTGCATAGGGTCATCTAAAGAATTGTCTGACCCTGGAAGCGCCTGGCATTGCACCTGAAGAAGAGATGATATGCTGCTACTTGGGAATCATGCGAACTAATAAAAGAAGACTGTTATGCATCTAGCTTTCCTAAAGGAATTTCAAAATGTGACGATGAAATGAATCCCTCATAACTACATAAGGCGCACGCAAGCAAATGCTATACACAAAGGAAATTAGTGTTGTGAAAAGGGCTTCATTGTGTTTCATTTCGACGTCACGGAAAATTGGTCCGTCGCGCTCCCAGATGAAGCGCAATCATATCATTAATGGCAAAGCGCGCAAATTAGCATCTTTACTCGCGTTGCATCATCAGGAAAGTCGGCACGGAACTGTGCCCTGATTGGTGACGACGTCTTCCACGGCTCCTCACACGCTTGATTGGCTATGAATAAAATCATGGCGCACATTGAGGATTATATTCCAATATACACCCAATTGACACACGCGCGCGATGGAGCAGCCGCCCACTTTAACAATCGCTTTCAACTGAGCGAGTGGCAATGCAGTGAGCTCAAGGCGACCAAGCGGCTTTTCACGGCTATAGGGCACGGGAAAAAAACGCTTACGATCGTGTCTGTGGGCTTGTCAAGTAACAAGCCACACTCACATAGCCTGCGATCGCCAACCACCGAGGTCATTCAATGCGCAAGTGATTTTGTGAAGATTGTCACTGGTAAATTTAAAAACTTTGTCTTACTGCACATAAAGAAAAATGAACTAGAAGCCTTGAGAGAACCGAAGAAAGAAGAATGGAAAGGTGTCAGGCTGGTGGAAGGAATTCGCACAACTTGCATGTGGAAGAACGCAACATCTGACCGAGGAACTTTTTTAAAAAGAAGTTAAATTATGGTAACTTACGTGCCAAAACAATGATATGATTTTGAAGCGCGCTGTGGTGGGGGACTCCGGAATAACTTGGGCCACCTGGGGTCCTTTAATGTGCACCTAAATCTAAGTACACGGTTGTTTTCACGCCATCGAAATGCAGCCGCCGAGGCTAGCGATTTGATCCCGCGACCTCGTGCTTAGCAGTCCAATACCATAGCCACCAAGCAACCACGGGAGTTAAAATGATATTACTTTTGCGTAGCGTGGTGCGCATACACTACGTGGAAGAGGCTGTGAATCTGCAGTTTGCAAAACTTGCTCGCCCGACTGATTATTACTGGTTTTGGACAACGCGAATAAACTCTCTCAGAAATTCTGAACCTGAAGCTGTGGTTCTTGTTCTTTCATATGGCTTCCCCACACTGTCCCTTTCTACGCACTTTGCGAATGATAAATTAGTCAACTTCTGTTAGCCTGGTGATGGCTTCTAAATAAGCAAGAATTACAATAATGCTCGGGCTGCCTGTGCATTATTGCAATGAAGCCCAGTCGCCGTGAAGTTGGTTGCTTTATAAACAAAATCAGGATAAGCACGTCGTTGAACAGTAAAGCCGATCAAAACTCATAGTCTACATGGAATACTTCTATTATTATCAGAGTATAGCAACACATTTTGCAGGAAGTTCATGAACAGGTGGTCCTGAATAAATTTACAGAAGTTCGAAATGTTTTATTTAAAAAATATAGGCGTAAACCTTACTTTTCATGCCCTCTTTTCCTGATTTGCCAACAAGTTTCATGCAATACAAAAAAATTGGTGAACACACCATCTTGTATATTCTGTAGCACTTAATGAATAACGGAGCAAAAGAAATATTAAATAAAACCCTTAATCCAAGGCGCCTTTCAAAAAACGTCCAAATGAGCCTCTAACCTTTTCGCGTACTGTCTGGTGAAGATTAATTCAATTCAGTTTGCCATAATTCCGTGTGAGAGGTAACATAGATGTGGAATAAAAAGTATAACGTGTAGAAAACATTGTTCTCTATATCATGCGCTTTTAAAATTTGCAACGTTTTACGACGCGATAGGGAGATTCTTGAATCTTGTCTCAGCTATGATTTCATCTGTGTAAAAAAATATGTGGGCTTTAAAAGTAGTCTAAGTTCCGCGATGAGGAAAGATTTTTTGTTATAAATCTAAAAATTCAAGTGGAAATGAAAAATATTTGGGACCCGTTTCGCGACTCTCCTCATCTGAATGTACCCAGCTGGCTCATCCACTGCGGTGGCGTCATCGTGCATTACCACTTGTTTGGTGCATCGTTCAGGTACGCCGGGAGCATTTCAGATAGCAGATGTAATTAGACATTAATGCCAGAGATGGTTTATGCCGACTAGTCTTAAATGGATGGATGGATGTTATGAGCGTCCCCTTTGGAACGGGCAGGTGGGTTGCGCCACCAAGCTCTTGCTGTTATACTGCCAAGTGTCCTACCTAGCTAAAAGAAGAAAATAATTAAAGCTAAAAAAAAACAAGGTGAATTCCCATAACCAAATTTTCTTGCTGAAAGAAATTCGCTGTATACGCCCTCCCGCGTGATTGCTATGCCTCAACGCACCGTAGTAGGAATGCGGACGCAGGAGCCCTGAAAACTGAAGCTCAACTCATTTCATGGCTGGAAACAGCCAAAAAAGACACAGTCAGAGTCACTTTTCTTTACTGCAACAAAATGAATGAGTTCACAATTCAATACGAGTGCGATGTTTACTTTATTATTAGAAGGAGACACGTCGTTGGGATGACCATACATGGGTTCTAGGCTCAAACTTCTCACCTAAAACAAAATAATTCAACATGTATTGCACAGCTATATCTACCACTTCTGGGTGGGCATGCTATAGATTTTTCATAAAAACCGGACGATGATTCCTTTTCTTTAAAACCTCTCTAAAATGTTCCAATTTCCGTTATTCTTGCAATTTTGCCATTTTTGGGGTTTTATAAGGAAATAAATAGGTGGTCTAGTTTCATACTAATATTTTTTTTCAGTTTCCGAGAAACCTTTGGAATATTTCTCAGATATAGTTTTCAACTTTCCCCTTAGCAAAATTGACCCCAAATATCCCTATTTCGGGGTAGTTGTTCGAAAACCCTTTTTTGGCAATGTTTCAAAAAACATACTGTGGGTAGCATAAATTTAATTTCCCGTGGACTAATAGTACTAATGAAGTAGATTTACAAAAAAGAAGAAAGGTTACGTTGGAATACGATGCGTTAATTTTAGAGCCATGGGCATTCGAATTTGCAAAATCTGCAAGTCGTTATACAGCACTCTTCTCGGCCTTTAGGAAAACTAGAATTTTTTTTTTTTTTTTACGAAATCCGTGGTAAGTTTCGCAAAGCGAAGGTTCATTCTTTCTACAGTGACATTTCCCCACTTCACAAATATTTCGCTAAAAACTAAAAATACTGCTGTACGTACCCAGCCTATAATCATAAGGCGACTAGATTCCTGGAATCCCAAGCACTACACGCATTTATAAGCGTTGTACTCTGTGTGAATTCCGGTCCTGCAAGAAGCTTCCTCAATATCATCTACTCCATTGGGCTCAGGGAATGCTTTCATTTGTATTCTTGGTATTACCGGAGGAGACGGGGCCACAATTCTCTCCCCTCTGTTTTCGCGGCTGAAAGAAAAAAAAAGGACTAAGAACGATTTCATCGACAATCAAACCCTCCCGGCACACTCTGCTTCACAGTTCGACCACTACTGCTTATAGGGCACTCGATGCAGCTCTACCCTGGCGAACTGTTCACGGACCATTTCACGGTGTGCATCTCTCCCAATACGATCGTCGTCGCGAGAGCGCGTCTTCTAATAAAAGCGGGACGTCCATAAATCATTGCGCCTTTAATCTGATGGCGCCGCCTTTGTGGCATCGCTCTCTCGCCTCGGGTTCTACACTTGGTGTGAGTATTTCTTTATTTATTCCCTTCTTTCTTTCTTTCTTTCTTTCTTTCTTTCTTTCTTTCTTTCTTTCTTTCTTTCTTTCTTTCTTTCTTTCTTTCTTCTGTCCTTTCATTCTTTCTTCCGTCCTTTCATTCTTTCTATCTTGCATTGCCGCATCTTTTCAAAGGCAGGAAGTCCTGGACGCCGTTACAGAGGTTCGTTGCTGCTTACACAAGGCCAATATGCATGTTTCCTTCGCTGTTCTTATCCAGGTTCCCGGTGGGCAAATCAAGGAGACGGCCGATACAGAGAGCTTTTACTCCACAGAGGCGCGCGCATAGGTCCACGTCGTAAGTCATTTTTCGCGTCACACAGCGCGAGGTTGACGGCAAGGGGAGGGAAAAATTGATTTATAAGATGGGGGGAGTAGGGGGAGGGGGACAGACGGCAAAAGAACTGAATGCCTGGAAGGCGCACGGCTATAACACTTCAATGGACTTTACTTCCTGCAGCACGGTCTGGCGTCCACTTTTGTCAGACTTTGCGCGGCCGAAGGTAAGAGACGGGAAAAAGGAGGACGACGCCTTCATGGGCGCATACACGCACGCCCGCACGAAGCGGGCAAAAATACATGCACGACGGACGTCTCTGAGATGGATTGGCTTTGGCACAAGGAGTGATGCCAAGAGCTTGCCTGCGGTGGCCCCGGCTATGCAACCCACCCGTGGCTTGTACACAGACTTCAGTTGCTTTCGCTATTAACTTATCAGTCTGGAAAGACAAAGTTTATATCGAGTGGACAAAGGCAGAGGGATGCGGGCGGCCAGCTTCTGTCTTTTTATAAGAAATTATTAGTCTTTTAAATTCACCGCGGTTTATGCACATACGTCGTTCTGTGATATACTACGACCTTCACGAGGAGGCTGGAGTCGACGTCACATATACGCGTTGGGCGGCGCTCGCAGAGCGGGCTCGGGCGACAGGGCGGAGTCTGCGCCTTCGCACTCGGAACAGCACAGCGACGGCGCGAGTGCCCTTAAGAGTATCCACGTAGTTGACATCGCAATAAAAGACAATACAAAAAAAACGGCGTACACCTCCTGCGCCTTGTTCAACGGATTTCTTGTGGCTTCAACTCTTGATGCAGTTCCTTCATATAATTCGTTCTGTCCTTCCGATAAATGGCTCTTTTTACGTCCTTCCCGCTCAATGCTACAGTTTTGGACCTTTAACTATAGCGGCCACCCACCTTTCCGTTTCGTCAATCTGATCGTGCCCTTTTGAAATTTCACAATTGCGCCAAAAGGGGCACAGGTGGGTTGAACGTTCCTTGTATAGCAAAGGGAACCAACAAAAGCAATGCAAAGGCTTAGAAGGAAAAAAAAAAGCATCAGGAAAGTCCGGCACTTATCGCTCTCTGCACCGGCTGTGTCTTGCGCGGCTCAATCAGCGACGACTCGCCCGATGATAAACCCGGCCGAAGCAGCCCGCGGCAGTGGAAGTTCTTATCAGTGACTTCTCCGAACGCGAGGAATGATCGAGCAAGCGTCCCTAGGGTGTACGCGTCCGGTGATTGGCGCCCGCTGAGGTGCAGTACGCCGCGCCGAGATATATACGTAACTAAAGGGAGAGTTAAGGACCTAACGCGGAAGAAGAGAGAAGGGGAGGCAGGAGGAGGCTCTTTCTTCTTCGATAGAGTTTCAGCTTTATCCGAGGTACATCCTTGGGGCATGTGTGCAGTACGGGCACACTCAATCACACTCCGAAGGTCACTATTGTGCCCCAAGCGTGGCTGCTCCTTCGGGTTTTTTTTTTTGTTTTGTTTTGTTTTTTTTTTCAGTCTGTGTGCAGCTGAACTGGACAGGGAAGTTTTCAGAAAGGCGTTACTTGTTGTTTTCGTTTTTTTTTTTCCGTATTGGCAGGGCTTTTACGAACCTCTACCCAGTAAAGGACAATTCAATGAGAGTAACTTGTACCTAAATTGCTTTACCTAAATCAGCAAAATATATCCGTACATAGGCTGTCTGGAAGCGAGCCATTCTTACTGACTCAGGATGGGTTTTATTGAGCAGAAGTAATCTGCTCCGTGAGTTAGCTAGCGAACTGACGCCTGAAAGAGAGAGAGAGAGCTCTCTCTCTTTCTCTCTCTCGCTCTCCTTCGAAACTCCTATAATTGTTGCTACTGATGAAGTGCGTTCTCCCAAAGCCTCACTCCAGCTTCTGGGCGCTGTGTGCCGTACGGAAGTGGCCGCGCGAGATACTCACAAGTTACCGCTGAAACGGCCGTACAGAGGCCATTACAGGTGCGCGTCTCGCGTAAAACCATAACTCATTGCGAGCAGGGCCGTAAAACTGTGCAATCACCATTTGTCTGCTTGTTTAGGTTGTTTCATTTAGGTTGGCTTGAGTAAGGGTTAAAGTAACGCGACCGATGTAAGCCGGACAGGCACACTTCTAATTTCGGGTGCACTTTTCTAATAAACGAAAACTGAGAAGGCATCGGCGGTTCGAAATGAGGCTGGCTACCCCTTTTCGCATCATACAAATGAACTGTGTGTCCCGCGAAACTCGATCGTGCCAAATTTAAAATTTTGAGAGCACCACGCCGATAAACAGAACCAAAGTAATGTTGTTTGCCTTCGCTTGGAGCAAGTAAGAATTTTTCTTCGTGTATCGCGTAATTGCGTAATTAGGGATTATCAACTGTTTGACTTCGAAATTATATAATCTAAGAGCAATATTCTCAGTCATAAAATTGTACGCCATCAGGAAAAATTTCTGATCCTTCTTTCTGCGCACCGAACACCTCTTCATTGAGCTCATCCCGCACAGAAAACGAAAGGAAGGAATATTTATCCTCAATATCTACAATACTCCATCTCAACGCCATAGCCGATTTCTAACCCTCTTCAAAAAGGCCCTTAACACCGCAGGCAGCAGCCCCCTTATCATCGGAGGTGACTTCAATCTCCCGCACACAGGATGGGGTTACAGACACAGCTCTGCTGCAGGTCGTAACTTATGGCAAGACTCCCATGATCTCGGGCTTACACTCATTACTGACCCAGCCTTCCCCACTCGCCTCGGCACTTCTACTGAACGAGACACGACGCCAGACCTCACTTTCACCAAAAACGCAGACAACACCCATTGGCGCAACACCCAACACGACCTCGGGAGTGATCACTCTATCATCGAAATTACTCTCCCGCACCTACCAGCCGTTATGAGAAGAACGAGGGACTTTACTTGGACGGACTGGGATGCGTTCCGTAAACGCCGTATAACAGCAACGACGGACACTCCCATTACCGACATAGAATCATGGTCATGCGATCTACTGTCTGATACTAAATCGGCCACCCGCATTATCACAACAGACGCCCCGACTGAGCGCATGGACAGTAGACTCGCTCACCTTATCGAGGCCAAATCATCCATCCTCTCTAGATGGAAGGGACAACGGCTCAATAGAAGACTCAGACGGAAGGTCGCACTTCTCAACAAGGAAATTGAAGCTCACTGCCGCGTTCTAAATCAACAGCAATGGACAGAGCTCTGTCACTCTCTAGACGGGCAACTCCACCACCCCCGATCATGGAAAATCCTCAAACATTTGATTGATAGCACCACCACCCGCTCATATCAACAAGATCGCCTCACCAAGCTTTTATTAACAGAAAGCAAGACGCATGGCCAGGACCACGTTAAGAAGAGCTTATGTCAAAAGTACATCCCATCTGGGCCCACTCAACCTCACGGCCCATACACAGGGAGCTCCAACCCTGCCCTTGATGAAGACTTCAGCGTGGCAGAGATTCATGCTGCCCTACATAAGCTGAACAGCCGTTCGGCGCCAGGCCCAGATGGTGTTACGAATAAAACACTAAGAAATCTAGATGACCCCTCGGTGCAACAACTCACCGAATACATCAACAACTGCTGGCGCCAGGGATCCATTCCCTCGACATGGAAAACGGCCAAAGTAATTCTCATCCCCAAACCCGGTAAGCCATCTAGCCTCGCCAATCTCCGGCCCATATCGCTAACTTCATGTGTAGGCAAGGTCATGCAGCACGCACTCCTAACCCGTGTAAACACTCACCTCGAAGACACATGCGCTTACCCCCACTCGATAATTGGCTTTAGACAGCATCTTTCCACCCAAGACGCTATGCTCCAACTTCAGCATCAAATCCTAGATGGCAAATCTCGTCACACGAAGGCGATCTTGGGCCTCGACCTCGAGCGCGCCTTCGATAATATAAGGCACTCCACCATCCTCGAGCGTATCTCCTTGCTCAACCTTGGAGAACGCACTTACAACTACGTAAGAGACTTTCTATCCAATCGGAAGGCCTTCTTGTCGGTCGGAGACATCCGATCGGAGGAACTCTCCCTCGGCAGCACGGGCACACCCCAAGGCTCTGTCATTTCCCCAATACTATTTAATCTGGTTATGCTTGGATTAGCACAGGAACTACAAAAACTCGACGGCATTGAACACACCATATACGCCGACGACATTACAATCTGGGCTGCAAAGGGCAGTGACGGCCAAATCGAAACTGCCCTACAAGACGCCATTGACATCGTAGAAAATTATCTTGAAGGCACGGGACTCCGCTGTTCCCCTGAAAAGTCGGAGCTTCTCCTATATCGCCCCACACTGCGTGGACGCCCCCCGCGGGGCTCCACGACTAAACGCCAATACGAGGAAATCGAACTCCACTTGAGGGATGGCAGACCCATACCCGTGGTCCCTTGCATCCGCGTTCTTGGTATGACCATAGAAGCCAACGGAGCTAACTCTACGGCTATTTCAAAGATCCTTCGACAGACCGCCAATACATCCAGACTACTGAAACGAGTGACCAACCGGCGAGGGGGTATGAAGGAAGAAAGCCTCATCCGCCTTGTCCAATCTTTTATCGTCTGTCACATTACTTACGTTGCGCCCTTTCTCAACTGGTACAAAGCTGAAAAGACTAAACTGGACATCATCATTAGAGGAGCCTGTAAGCAGGCCTTAGGACTACCCAACCACACCAGCACGGAACTTCTATTACAATTAGGTATCTATAACACGCTAGACGAGTTAATCGAGGCCCAACGTCGATCTCAACTAGAGCGGCTTACTCTCACGGAAACGGGCCGTAGCATTCTAAACAAGCTTAATATCACCTACCACCGTCAACATGGAGACAAACACCCAATACCACGCGACATTCGGCAATGGATACACGCCGACCCTATTCCGAAAAACATGCACCCAGACTACAACAAAGAACGTAGGAAGGCACGAGCTACTTCCCTCATCAAAGCTTACGCCAACACCGCGGGCGTCACCTTCGTCGACGCAGCTGAATACCAAGAGGGACGGCGCTTTGCGGCGGTTACCACAGTAGGCGGCTTGCTCCGACATGCTGCCAGCATCATTACCAAAAATGCCGAGACGGCCGAGGAAGTGGCCATCGCTCTGGCCACTCTTGACCCAGCCTGTCACACTATACTGAGTGATTCTCGCACAGCAGTCAACAATTACATCAAAGGTCGTATTTCTCATCAATCACTCCGTATCTTACGACAAGCCCCACACTCGCCTGAAAATCAAATCACACTCGTCTGGATCCCAGCACACGCCGGCGTTGTCCACCCGCACCTCACCAACCTCAACGAGGTTACACACTCCGTAGCACGAGGACTCGTCAACCGTGCCGGAGACGGTGCAGGTGCACCCGCAGGACGCGACCGCCTTACAAGGTACAACGACCTTGTAAAGTCATTTTACCTTGCAAGAAGAACCTTCCCCACCCCTCACCGCAAGTTAAACAGGGCACAGGCAACCACCCTTCGCCTGTTACAGACGAATACATACCCCTCCCTCACACGCTATCACACTATATACCCCGACATCTACCCGAGCCAGACGTGCAAGGTCTGTCAAACTGAATCGGCAACACTCCCTCACATGCTATGGGAGTGCAAACATCAATACCCAGACCTTAATCCCGTGACCCTCTCGTCGAGATGGCACGCCGCCCTGCGCAGCTCCCATCTCGACGACCAACTCTGGGCGACCCAGCAGGCCTACGAAGCGGCGAAGAGGCAAGACCTCGACGTCCCATCGTGGGAGGCCTAGGCCCAGCCGACTGAACTGCTGGTGCTCATTAAAGTTTACTCTCTCTCTCTCTCAAGCATGGAAGAAGCGCGCAAAAGCTACCAAAAAATGCTACGCGCGACTAGTCGCGAGGCACTTTTTTGTGTTTTTGCGGACTTTCTTCGTGTTTTGCGACCTCAGCATTGGGTAAACTTAGGCGATCTTTTTCGTCATTGTAGAGCGGCACATTTCCAGTGGCACA
The DNA here is from genome assembly GCF_038994185.2 of Dermacentor albipictus. Classification (NCBI taxonomy): domain Eukaryota; kingdom Metazoa; phylum Arthropoda; class Arachnida; order Ixodida; family Ixodidae; genus Dermacentor; species Dermacentor albipictus. The sequence continues at coordinate 132,453,231 of NC_091822.1, forward strand.
TACCTGGCTATTTAAGTTGGCATCGAAAAGGTTCATTAGTTTCAAGAAGAGGTTCAAGATAGTCTTTTTTTTTTTTCGAACAGTGGCACCTATCCTGTCCCGCATTACAGTTCGGATGTCGGCGTGAAAAAGGTTCGTTGAAGAACATCATGCATTCACACATTTGCACACACCCAATGACCCAAGTTAGTCCGATGGTTGGTTTCAAACCTTGTTATCTCAGCACCGCAGCCCGATGCGCTGCCCATTCGACCACGGGCTACACAGTGAGCCAGGTAGGCGGTACACGCTTATAAATAGAATCAAATACATACACATCGCCATGAAAGTGAGTCAAGTACGCAAAGAATGTTAACGCATTGGAAGAAATCTCGGTCGCAAAAATACGAAAATCAGAAGTATGCTGAAAAATAGAAAACGTCAACTGACGCCACGAAGAAGTGTACATGAGATTAGGCACAGAAAGTAACATATGATCAGACCAAATCAGACAATCAGTTTACAGATCATAAAATAAAAAGTGTAATAAAAATTCGCCACTACGTTGCTCCCTTCCAGAAATCTCTGTAGGCATCAGCACTCGCCTTTGAATGCATCTGTTGGCCGTTAACCTATGTTATATGTGGGCAACGCAAGAACGAAGCATCCAGAAAAGAATGTATTACCGACCGTCCACATACGGGGGTACTTACGGCACTGGCAGCGTACGCACACACCTTATTGAATACTTCCGCCTGCAGCGAATACAATAAGGATATACATGCGCGGTTGGCAGGCATTCACAGATCACGAACAGCAGGTTGCCATTGTCCCTCAAGAGAAAAGTGTATAACAGCTGTATCTTACCACTACTCACCTGCGAAGCAGAAACTTGGAGGCTTACGAAAAGGGTTCTACTTAAATTGAGGACGACACAACGGGCTATGGAAAGAAGAATGAGGGTTGTTACGTTAAGGGATAAGAAAAGAACAGATTGGGTGAGGGAACAAATGCGAGTTAATGACATCTTAGTTGAAATCACGAAACAGAAATGGGCATGGGCAGGGCATGTAATGAGGAGGGAAGATAACCAATGGTCACTAAGGGTTACGGACTGGATTCCAAGAGAACGGAAGCGTAGCAGGAGGCGGCAGAAAATACGGTGGACAGATAAGATCGAGAAGTTTTCAGGGACAACATGACCACAATCAGCAAGCGACCGGGGTAGTTGGGGAAGTATGGGAGAGGCCTTTGCCCTGCAGTGGGCGTAGCCAAGATAATGATGATGATGATGATGATAATGATGATGATGATGATGATGATGATGATGATGATGATGATGATGATGATGATGATGATGATGATGATGATGATGATGATGATGATGATGATGATGATAGATGTGAAAATGTGATGCGCAGTTTACTCAAGGATTACTCGTCACAAAAGATGCAAGCTGGGGTCCTAAAGCGTAAAACTATTCCAATATGTTTTTATTCCAATCGCCTCACGTCAAATTTACGTAACCGCCGATGAAGGCATCGGGCGGTGACCCGCAGCGTTGCCTCAACTGCCCAATAAAACGCTCTCCTCGTTTATAGGAGATCACTTTTGTTTGCTTTCAAAACTAATAACATTGCCTGCATTGGGCGGTTTTTCTTATCTATTCGGCGTACAAGCGGTGAGGAGCACGCTCAAATGGAGAGGGATACGATGGGGCCGAGCCAGCGCACTTAAGATAGATAACCGCCTGAAGAGGGAGGCGCCGGCGTCTGCGAGTGGTCCGCTTTCTTTTACTTAGCGTGCGGTGGCTTGTATAAAATCACGGCGGCGTGCAACGGAAGGTAAAGAATGCCGCTAAAACGGATTCTTAGCAAAGAATAGTTGGCATAACGAGGTCGTAAACGTGTCTACAGGGCTCGATGACATTATACGGCTACGCAAAAAGGTTTGTTGTACGCAAATAAGCCGATGCGTTCCGGCATGTGCGAGTAGCCAGTGCCTGAGCTACAGGCGGCAGCCATCTTTTATTCCTTTCGGAACGGGGCAGTCTCCTGCTATTCGGAAAAAAAAATCCAGTTTTGTTCGGCATATTAATGCATCTTTAACGCGTACACGTCACTTTTACGTATGAGTTTTCGCAGTTTTGTGACATCGAGTGACACACAGGTGCAGCCTGAAACCTTTTGACCAAGAGCAGAGGGTATATTGGCGAAAAGGCGTCGAATGGGAAATAATGATTTTTCTTTAGTTCGGTAGAATCGTGCATAATCAGCGTGTCCACGTCATGTCAGATTGGGCGCTATTGCGGTTTTCGTGAAGTCGCATGACGGCCAGGCGAAGTAGGGGTGGTCCACAAAAGCTTTTGACCAATCACGGAGTGCTGATTGCAGAATTGGAATAAAAAAGTGTGGAATAGTTTTATAGCGCCCCTAAACTTGGTTTATCATCAGGCTGTTTTACAGATAAGAAAACCGGTAATTAAAAAGGAATTGCGGCACCACATATTAATAATCATAAGGCATTGTTCACATCTCTTACGCATGCATTAAAGGGTTGAAGCTTACACCAAAGGACCAAAAAAGGGGGGCGAAGCGAGAAATATTTGGATTTATACACCGTTTTGACCTATTTTGCGTCGTTATTCCATTTCTATTTTCTACGCCTTATAAATCACACGTGGAACTAAATACAGATGGCATAACCAAGAAAAAGGAAAAAGGGTGGGACCACGCGTTACAAGGACGAATTATGTCTCTACTTCCTATAGTATGTCTTGGTTGACGGGCTAATAACTACCGCGGCAACTGAATCGGAATCATTACACAAAGCCAGCGTCGTTAGGTCGCGTTAAAACGGGACGCGTCGTATTTTGTTTTATTTCTGAGCCCGTCCGTGACAGACACCTATGCAT